>NW_026112054.1:504515-514515 GCF_024679095.1 Eriocheir sinensis | reverse complement strand
TCGTCTAATCACTGGAATGAACTCCTGCCGTCAGTTGTTAGCGCTTTAGGTATACCATATGCGCCTTCAAGTCTTCATTGGATAAGTAATTCAGGGATATAAGATTATACTGACCCCTTCTTCATTATCTTTCAGACAGATTGCAGCAAGACATAAACTAATTTAATATTATTCTCGCTAACCTAAGTACAAGTAGCGTAAGTTAACAAAATAAATGTGAGTCGTGAATTAAATTATGTCTGACACTATGGTCCTTCCAAACTTCCAAAGCGTGACATGGTACTGCCCAGTGTGACACCAGCCTAACGGTCAGCCAAGGCAGGTGCGTGTGGATGGTACTTGGGCACGCTTTGAAATGGTAGCCACGAAGAAAGTTGTTAGTCTTCACTTTGCCCTGTGTTGGTTATTAGATAAGATTGTTACGTGGTTGTCGCTGTAATGTTTTGTCTGTCGCGTGGTCTCAGTTAACATATATTGCAATCTCCCGCCATTTCCTTTCATCATCATCATCATCATCATCATCATTATCATCATCATCGTCATCATCACCATCACAATCATCATCATCATCATCATCATCATCATTATCATCGTCATCATCACCATCACAATCATCATCATCATCATCATCATCATCTCATTTCTTAGGCGACACAACCTTGCCGAGTCCGAGTTTTGAAGGAGCTTGCTTTATGTGATGCTTGGACTTATTTATGTTCAATTAATCATTTATTTATTCGTGTTTATTTATTTGTTTATTTGAAACTTAAAGCACAAAACTCTGCCTATTTACTTACCTGTTTATCACACACACACACACACACAAACATACACACACACACACACACACACACACACACATACACACACACACACACTCCGGTGGCTCAGTCGGTAGAGCGCTGTGCTGCGATGCTTCACGGCTAGACAGGCGGCGGTTTGAGCCCCGCTCAGGCCGGATTCTCTCTTTTGACTAGGAGTGGTTACTGCTACCCTTTAAGCAAGGGGGATGGGGTGTGTGGTGTGCGAGGTCATACAAAAACACACAGACAGGTGTATGTAGTAGGAGAGAGAGAGAGAGAGAGAGAGAGAGAGAGAGAGAGAGAGAGAGAGAGAGAGAGAGAGAGAGAGAGAGAGAGAGAGAGAGAGAGAGAGAGAGAGAGAGAGAGAGAGAGAGAGAGAGAGAGAGAGAGAGAGAGAGAGAGAGAGAGAGAGAGAGAGAGAGAGAGAGAGAGAGAGAGAGAGAGAGAGAGAGAGAGAGAGAGAGAGATTTACATAGATTTACATAGAAAATCAGACCACACAGACCCCATGGTCCAGACTTGGTGGTCTGTCCTTAAACCTAAGTGATTTTACATTAATCAGAAGACTCCAAACGTTGCATTTCTACTCTAGTTGATATTAAGTTGAAGGAAGTGACGGTCGAGCTTATTTTTGAAGGAGTCAATCGTGTTACACTGGACCACTGACGGTGGAAGCTTATTCCATTCTCGCACTACAACGTTGGTGAAGAAAAATTTGGTGCAGTCTGAATTTACTTGTCTACATCTGAGTTTTACGCCATTGTTCCTCGTGCGCAAAGTGTCATCGATCATAAACAATGTTGATCTGTCTACATTCGTGAAACCATTAAGTATTTTAAAACATTCGATCAGTTTTCCTCGGAGGCGACGTTTCTCAAGAGAGAACATGTTAAGGGTAGAAAGCCTTTCTTCGTAGGATTTGTTGCGCAAGGAAGGGATCATTTTCGTTGCCCGACGCTGAACACCTTCTAATTTAGCAATATCCTTTGCATGGTGGGGAGACCAAACTGTACCGCATATTCCAAGTGGGGTCTGACTAAACTGTTGTAGAGCAGGAGTATTACATCTTTATTCTTGAATACAAAGTTTCTTTTAATGAAGCCCAACATTCTGTTCGCTTTATTTGCTGCATCGATGCATTGCTGTGAGAATTTGAGGTTTGACGCGATTTTGACCCCCAAGTCTTTGACGCATTGAACGCTTTTGAGTTTAACGCCGCGCATTTCGTATTCGAACTTCTTATTCCTCGTTCCAACTTGAAGGACCTGGCACTTGTCTACGTTAAAGGGCATCTCCCATCTCCGAGCAAGCGTTTTGTGCAAATCCTCTTGAGGCTTTGCCTGTCTTGGAAGCGTCAGTGAGAACCGAGTTGCCAATCTTTGTGTCGTCTGCAAATTTTACTAATGCGGTTATTGAGTCCAACATCCACGTCGTTGATGTAAATAATGAAACACTGGGCCAAGGACCAGAGCCTGAGCCTGAGGACGCCACTCTTGACAGGCGCCCACTCTGAGTTAAATCCGTCGATCACTACTCTTTGTTGTCTGTTGCTCAACCAATTCGCGATCCATTGGTTTACTTGACCGTCAATACCTATTTGCTTTAATTTGTAAAGTAATTTATGATGCGGGACTTTATCAAACGCTTTCTGAAATCAAGATAGACTACGTCCAGTGATTTGGTTACGTCATAAACAGTGAAGAGGTCGTTATAAAAGGTTAATAGGTTTGATAGGCAGGATCTTTTGTTTCGGAAGCCATGTTGTGAGTCCCCAATCAATGAGTGGCTTTCAAGGTAATTCACAATTTTGTCTCTAATTATGCCCTCAAGTAGCTTGCCTACAACCGAAGTTAGACTAATGGGCCTGTAATTACCTGGTACTTTTTTGTCTCCTTTCTTGAAAATCGGTGTCACGTTAGCCTTTTTCCAATCTGAAGGGACGATGCCTTGTCGCAAGGACATATTGAATACGGTTGTGAGGGAGGAGAGTATTTCGCTCTTTGTTTCTTTCAGCAGAGTTGGATATACTTTGTCAGGTCCAGGACTTTTATTTGTTTTAAGTGAATGGAGAGCTTTAAGGACTTCATCGGTTGTTATTTCAAAATTAGGCAATGCATGCTCGAGATTTACAATAGTACTGGTGTTGGTGGTAGCGAGAGGAAGACTGTTAGTATTAAACACCGAGGAAAAGTAATTGTTTAAGAGGTTTGCAATGTGTTGGCTGTCAGTCACTAGTGCACCGTCGCTGTTTGTTAAAGGTCCAATACCACTTTTGATCGCCTTTCTGTTGTTTATGTAACTGAAGAAAGATTTCGGATTATTTTTACAGTTGGCTGCAATATTTTCTTCGTATCTACGCTTTGCCTGACCTACTAGTCTTTTTACTCGTCGCCTGGCATCATTATAAAGTCTAATGTTTTCGGGCGTGCTTTGTTCTTTCTTTAACCTGTAAAACAATTTTCTCTCATTGACTGATTGTTTAATTTCGCTATTAAACCACGGTGGGCTTTTATTAGTGTTAATTCGCTTCTCGCACAAGGGGACGAATGTGTTCTGCTGAGTGAGTAAGTGATTTTTAAGGTTTAGCCAGGCTTCCTCTACGTTGCCGTCATCTGATAGTTGTATTTCTGTTAGTTTTTGTCGGATTTCTACGAAGTTAGCTCTTTTGAAATTGGGCACCTTTACTTTATTTTCAGTCACTGATGATTGAGCTTTAATGTCGACGCGCACTAATTTATGATCGCAAGAACCGAGGTGTTCTCCTACCGTGACACTACTGACTAGGTTATCTTGGGTTGTTATAACAAGGTCGAGTATATTATTTTGTCGAGTTGGCTCAGAAACCATTTGGCTTAGATAATTTACTTCTAGAAATTCGATCATTCTATGTGACTCGCCTTCTGTACCTGACAGTGTCGCCCAGTCGATATGGGGGAGGTTAAAGTCTCCTAATATCAGTGAGTCGCTGTTATTAAGTGACTGCCTTAAGACGCTGTACATTTCAAGGTCGTCATCGAGTGATTGCCCGGGAGGTCTGTAGGTGACAGATATATTTAAGTTGACTTTTGCAATGTTTACTCGCACGCACAAATGTTCAACGTTACTGTTTCCCGGTGTTTTGTCTGTGGGTTGCAAATAGCTTTTGACATAAAGGGCGACGCCACCGCCTCTACGGTTTACACGATCTTTGTTGAAGAGTCTGTAGCCATCTATGTTGTATTCGGAACCTAAATCAATATTTGTGGTGTCGATAAATGTTTCGGTTATAGCAATTATGTCAAAATTTTCTGTTAAAGCAAGACATCTCAGTTCATCAAATTTGTTTCTTAGGCTACGCGCATTGAAACTAAGGATTTTTAAGTTATCTAGAGGCTTGGTAGTAGAGGTGGTGGTACTTGCGGGATCACGGTTATGGGTTTGTTGTGATGCACGGCGTCTATTTACACGGGCGGGGTGGAGGGACGTGGCCGTGACTCGTTTTTTGTTCGGATGACACGCACTGCTTCGTTGAGGAGCCTTCCGAGTCTGGCTGCCCCGATGGGAGAAAGGTGCAATCCGTCCCTGTGAAAGAGCTCATTTTGTCCATAGAAATTGTCCCATGCGTTTAGGAACTCCACGTCAAGCTCCCTACAAAGAGTCTGTAAGCGGTTGTTTAGGCTGAAGGCCTTACTGAAAAAGTCGCTCTCCGCCCAAGTCCGTGGTAGAACTCCTGAAATCAAAATGTTAGGGGATTTAGTCTTATACTGCTGGATGAGCCTACGGTACTTCTCCAGGAGTTCCTCAGACCGGGTCGTGGTGACGTCGTTCGTACCTGTGTGAATAACAAACAGTGAATCATTAGTAGCCTGGGGGGAGATCTCCTCAAGAGCAGCAGTTATGTCGTCGATCCCAGCACCAGGATAGCAATAGTTCCGTCTTCGACGAGGAACTCTGCCGCAGAACTCAACGACCTGCTGGCGAATCATGGAGTCACCCACCAGGATGGTGCTCTCCTGCTCGTCCTCCTCCTCCAGAATGGCAAACCTGTTGAAGCAATGAACAGGATAAATCGCTTGTCTGGCTGGCTTGGCTCCTCCATTCACGACGGTGAAGCCATCATGGTCGGTGCCACTAGCATCCTCCCGTTGCGTGGTGTTGTCCGCTGGTGTCGACGGTACCGCTGAGGGCAAGGGGGCGGTTGGAGAAGGGTTTGGCACCACAGCAACGTTAGCCTGGATGAATTCCTGCAAGGAGGCAACAGTGCGAGAAAGCTCTATTATTTTATTCTGACCTGCTTCCATCTTCTCTTCTTGCTCCTGCAGTCTTGTCTCGAGATTCTGCCTGGTGAGAGAAAGCTCTATTATTTTATTCTGGCCTTCTTCCATCTTTTCTTCCTGCTCCTGCAGTCTTGTCTCGAGATGCTGCCTGGACTGACACAGTCGACAGACAGCAGAACGCCCTGTAAAAAAGTGAGCTGAGAAGCTACCGTTACAAGTACTGCACTTCTTAGGCGCCATCTTAGCTGAAATGAAGAGATAAAAACACAGAGTGAAGGGGATTAGGAAAGGGGGTGAGGTGTGTGAGAGGTAGTTTAGTAATGGAGGAAAAGTGAGAGAGAGGAGTAGGAAGGGATGTGAGGTGAGTAAAGAGGGGGAAAGAGAGGTGTGTGAGATCAAGGAGGGTTAGGAAATAGGTGAGGTGGGAGAGAGGAGGAGTAGGAAGGGATGTGAGGTGAGTAAAGAAGGGGAAAGGGAGGCGGTGAGTGAGGTGTGTGAGATCAAGGAGGGTTAGGAAATAGGTGAGTGAGGTGGGAGAGGGAGTAGGAAGAGATGTGAGGTGAGTAAAGAGGGGGAAAGAGGCGGTGAGTGAGGTGTGAGAGAACAAGGAGGGTTAGGAACTAGGTGCGGGGGGAGAGAGGAGGAGTAGGAAGGGATGTGAGGTGAGTAAAGGGGGGGAAAGGGCGGCGGTGAGTGAGGTGTAAGAGATCAAGGAGGGTTAGGAAATAGGTGAGATGAGTGAGAGGAGTTTGGGAAAGGAGGTAAGTGGGAGAGGAGGAGGGAAGGGATGTGAGGTGAGTGAGGTGTGTGAGAACAAGAAAGGTTAAGAAAGAGGCGACGTAAGGTGGGTGAAAGGATGGGTAAATAGGATGTGAGGTAAGGTGAGTGAGGGGGGAAGGGCTTAGAAATATGTGGAGGTGAGGGAGGAGTAGGAAGGGCTAATCCTCTAGGGGATGAGGAGGAGAGAGAGAGAGAGAGAGAGAGAGAGAGAGAGAGAGAGAGAGAGAGAGAGAGAGAGAGAGAGAGAGAGAGAGAGAGAGAGAGAGAGAGAGAGAGAGAGAGAGAGAGAGAGAGAGAGAGAGAGAGAGAGAGAGAGAGAGAGAGAGAGAGAGAGAGAGAGAGAGAGAGAGAGAGAGAGAGAGAGAGAGAGAGAGAGAGAGAGAGAGAGAGAGAGAGAGAGAGAGAGAGAGAGAGAGAGAGAGGAGAGAGAGAGAGAGAGAGAGAGAGAGAGAGAGAGAGAGAGAGAGAGAGAGAGAGAGAGAGAGAGAGAGAGAGAGAGAGAGAGAGAGAGAGAGAGAGAGAGAGAGAGAGAGAGAGAGAGAGAGAGAGAGAGAGAGAGAGAGAGAGAGAGAGAGAGAGAGTATTTGTCTAATCTTTACTTTAGTTTTTTAGTCTTTTTCTAAATACATGTTTGGTATAAGATTGTGCTACATGGTGTGGGAGAGCGTTCCATAGCCTGGGCCCTTGGACTGGGGGCGAACGTGTCCCGCAGTGTGTGTTGGTGTGGGTAACGTAGGTTGTCCTGCTGTCTTGTTGTGTAGCTACTCTGTGTCGCCCCAGCCGTGGAGGGCAGCTGCAGGATCCACTCTGGGTATATCGCACATTTTGTTTTATACACGGTTGCAGCAACACCAAAAATGGTCTTCTTGTCCATTTTGAGCCAGTTCAGTTGTGTAATAAAAGAGGTGGCGTGGTCACACCTCCTCGCTCCCCCAATTCATATATTTGCCGCAAAGTTCTGTAGTTATTTTGTAGTGCCGTACACTGGTAGGCAATAATGAATGATACTTAGAGGAAGGGAATTCCTTTTTTCATGTATTATATTATCAAATTTAGCTTTAATTCTGTTTGTAAATAGTAGAGTTGCTATGTCTTTCTTGTGGATTTCGTTAATATGTATGTTAAACGTCAAGTGGGAGTCCATATAAACGCCAAGATTCTTGATATGTTTGCTAGGAGTGATGGGAGTGTTGCCAAAGATGAGAGTGGTGGTTTGGGGAGTTTGTTTAATGCTTGACCACGTCCACACTGTGTTTTATTAGTATTCAGCAATAGACCGTTTTATTATAGCACTCCCTGGCCAGTGTGAAGGTCTCTTGTGCCGCCATGATGGGGTCAGGCAGCGTATTATTTGTGTCAGTGTTCTCGGGCTGCGTGTCGTCTGCGTACTGTACCATCGCGCGTCTATGCATCGTTTCAGCGAGGTCTTTGACAAAAATGATGAAAAGAATTGCCCCTAATATTGATCCCTGAGGAGCTCCGTATTGTATTGGTGCAGTCGTAGACGTGGTACTATTGACTTTCACTTTTTGACCTTGAGCAGTTTATATTAAGATATCGTGTTTTATGCTACTGAAGGCTTTTGATAGGTCGCACAACGTTATAAGCAATAGTTTCTTCTCATCCATATTCCTGCATGCTATTTGTAACCGTGGTAAGGGCGGCCTCTGTTGAAAGTTTAGGTCTGAGGCCGTGTTGAGTGTTAGAGAGAAGCTTCTTGGACTCTAGGAAGGTGGTCATCTGTTGGACTACAGTTTTCTCTGATATCTCTGAGAGAATGGGTAACAGTGATATTGGGCGATAATTGTTTACGTTCCCCCAGTCTCTGTTTTTATAGATAGGTATGACGGTCGCGTGTTTCCACATGGTAGGGAATTTTCCAGTAACAATCGATGTGTTGATGATTGTAGTAATGTATGTGATCGTAACGGGTAGGGAATCTTGGATGTACCGGAGTGTAATCCCATCTGAACCGCTGAGTTAGTGTTCTTTAGGTTTTTAATAGTTAATATTACTGTGTTCATGTCTGCTGGGCCGGCCCTGAAAAGATGAGTGTGGTTTACATCTTGTTGGGGTATAATACGGTTTTGATTTGTAATATTGAGATTGTTTTGCATTGTTAGGAAGGCGCGTTCCCCCACGTTAACAAACAGAACAGTGGATTTATCCGGCATTTCACGTTCGTTTTGAAGTTATTGTTATTAGTTTCTTTTTTGCTGGGTTGATGTCTTGTATTATTTTCCATGTGGCCGCTGAATTGCCTCTACTGTCGTATATTTTTCTCGGCAACATGATTGTTCAGCATAACGCAGCAGTGACTTTACTCTATTGCGTCGGTGTTTATATTGCTCTAGTAACTCAGCATTATTACGATTTTGTCTCAGGCGCGCTTGAAGGGTGTTTCGTGTTGACATAGCTGAGCGAATTTCGTCGTTTATCCAGGAGTCAAAAGGCTCATTTATTTCTTTGGTGACAAAAGGAGCGCATTGTTCCAGGCAGTTTGAGAGTACAGACGTGAGGGAGTGTCCTGGATGTCTACGTTGTCTGTAGAGGAAATTTCCTTTAGGGCGGGAGCAGCGCCTATTAAGCCATCACAGGACAGGTCTTTGCTGTGAGCCCCGAGATGACGAAAAGTTCTCATTCCCGGCTTGCGTTTAGGTTTGGTAATTTTAACCGTTGCTGTTATAAGGTCACGGTCTGATATAGTGTTAGGTATTATGTCTTTGTGTATTATTGCGTCATGTTTGTTAGTAACAATGATGTCTAGAAGTGTGGCTGACTGAGGGGTGACACGGGTGTCAATAATCTGGTGTAATTTATTTATACATATTATGGTACCTAGTTTGTTGCTGGTAGGTATATAGTAAAGCATCATTTAAGGCACCGAGCATATAAAAACTTTTGCTCTTCAGGCACATAATCTCAAGGTCTCGTGTATATATTCAAAGGTTTGTTGAGACGCTGAGGGTAATTTTCTACAATGTACACTGATCCAGATGTCTTCAGTACCATTACGCCTAGCAAGGTCACACGTAATCAGAGAGAGAGAGAGAGAGAGAGAGAGAGAGAGAGAGAGAGAGAGAGAGAGAGAGAGAGAGAGAGAGAGAGAGAGAGAGAGAGAGAGAGAGAGAGAAAACACACACACACACTCACACACACACACACACACAATTCCAATGTGGAAACAACAACAAAACAAGAGAGAGAGAGAGAGAGAGAGAGAGAGAGAGAGAGAGAGAGAGAGAGAGAGAGAGAGAGAGAGAGAGAGTTTTATAGTTTTTTTTTACTTCTTCTGCCGTAACTGACCACACTGAAGACTCGTTGTGCTTTACGCCTTCCTTCCCTCACATTTAGGTGAACGGAGGGAAAGAAGGTGGGGAAGGAAGGGAGGAGGAAGGGAGGGAAGCAAGAAGGGACTGGTCGATGTATAGATGGAGTTAACGGAGAAACGTGAGGGAGGAATTGAATGACTGAAGAAAGGAGGAAAGGAAACGAGGAAATGAAGGAGAAAAGGGAGAGGAAATTAAATACTGAAAACGAGGCTGTTGGAAAGGGAAAGGCGCTAAAGATGTGAAAAAAAATATATGAATGAATGAAGAGAAAGGAATAAGGAAGACGGAGGAAAAGGAAAGGAGGTAGAAAAAGTTGAGGAGTTTGATATTCACGGCTATTTGGAAGGGAAAATGAATGAATGGAGGCAAGAAATAAGGAAGAGGCAAGGAAAGGAAAGGAGGTGTAAAAGATGAGTATGTTGACGGTAAAGGAGTAACGGAGGTAAGGAGACATGTAGGACGAAAAAGAATGGAAGAAACGACAAGGAGGAAGTCAGATACAGAGGAAGGGAAGTGGCCAGGAAAGGGAAGGAGGGAATAGAGAGGACTGAGGAAGGGAATGATGGATGGAATGACCATAACTGATGGAAGGAAAAAACGGAAGGAAATGGGATGAAGAAAATATGTAAGGAAACGAGAAAAAAAAGGAAATATGAAGAAAAGCATAAAACTGCATAGGAAGAAAGGAAATGAGGCTAAAATAGAGAAGGAAAGTAACGAAAGATTAAGCAAGGAAAAAAGAAGAAGAAAACTGATAATAAAAGGAAGAAAAATGAAGGAAAGAAGAAAGGAAAAAAGCAGCGATAAATAAATAGATGAATCCATGGAT
>NW_026112054.1:392015-499515 GCF_024679095.1 Eriocheir sinensis | reverse complement strand
GCATTGTGAGTAGTGACACAGTAGTGAGAGTGACTTAGATAGTGATGGTGTTATTTCACTATCTGTACTGCACTCTAGGCCAGCAAGTGCTGCCATGACAATGGTGCAGGGTGAAAAGGCCACACGTAAGGGGTGTGTTCCCTCGCCTGAAACAGCCAGCTCTGAGGAGAACTGAAAGTGAGTGAGCAGATGATGTCTAAATTATTTCAGTGTAAAGATTAATTCATATTATTGACATTCAGTTGTGAGAGGGAGGAAGTGTGCAGCATGTGGCCAGCCTGTGTTGACATGTTTTGCGTCCTGGGCAGGGGCCCTCCACGCTGCCCGGAGCAGTGTTTTGTGCCCACAGACCACACCCTGGCTACATACCATACGCTCTAGCATGACTGTTACACAACATATCACAATTTGGATTTCACTGCTGTGTTCAGTGAGTTAAGACACTTCATACAATGTGAATAAACAACAACAAAAATAGCAGCTGTTTTTACCCGTCTCCAGGGGCCATTCTGTGAAAACAATACCTATTGTTTAAGGGTTAATAGTAATATGTCCACGTCTCTGATGCATGCGACAGAGTTGGCAGGACAATACTGTTCCTTATTCCCCTCTTTGCCTCCATGCTCACACTTCTTCCTCTCATAACTCTTTCCAATGCACCCACCATCTGTCTGCCCTTCACTGCTCTCCCTTGCTTCACCTTCCATACTGCCATGCTTGCACAAAACTGTCCCCAAATGTTTAAACTCAGTCACCTCCTCCATTCTCTCTGTGCTCTCTGCTCTAACTATGTACGGCTTTGCAAAATCAATGACCTGCTCTCTTGCCCTCTCAAATACCATAACCTTACTCTTTCCAGCATTCACTGTCAGCTTTCTCCTTCACTCTCTTGTATTTCCAGGTTTCCAAAAGCCCCTGAGTTGCAGAAGAGGTGGATCACTGTCACCGGCAGCAAGAAAGAGAAGTGTTTTGACCGCACCGGCCAGACCACCAGGCTCAGGACAGGGGCCTTGCCAATCATCTGGAATTATGTCCCCTGGAAGAAAAGGTACTTAACCGACCCTTGTGGAGAGGTGGAATCAAGGCTACCAGGATGTCATATTCAGCGCACAGGAGAGTTAGGTTATGCGGGGTTAGGTTTACAAGAGTTGCCTTGTACAGGTCAGGAGCAGAAGGGTACTTATCCCCTTGGCTGTGGATTTCCTACCATAAGACCTCACCGAGCAACAGGAGTGGAGCAACAAGTGGCTGCTACAATTCAATGAAGAAAATGTAAAGTCCTGCATTTGGGAGGGTAAATACAGCATACCAATACCACATGGTAAACACTCCACTATCCACCACAGAGGCAGAAAAAGACGTGGAACTATATGTTACCAGGCCAACAGTGAAGGTAAATCCATGCCAATCGCAGCGTAGGTGTTAAACACACCCTTGTGGAGAGGTGGAATCAAAGCTACCAGACTGTTATAGTCACTATATAGGAGAGTGAGATGAGGAGGGTTTAGGTTCACAGGAGCTGCTTTGTAGAGGTCAGGAACAGAAGGTACTTGACAGACAGAGGTGGGGAGGTGAAATCAAGGCTACCAGATTGTGATATTCAGTGCGTAGGAGAGTGAGGTTAGGTGGGGTAAGGTTTACAGGAGCTGCCTTGTATAGGTCTGCCACCCTCTTGAAGATTCCCTATGTTATTATTTTCTTATTTGTCACATGAGAGAGGTGGAATCAAGGCCACCAGATTGTTGTACTCTTCCCATAGTCTAGTGAGGTTAGGTGGGATTAGGTTTACAAGAGCTGCCTTGTTTGTATGGGTCAGGAACAGAAGGATACTTATGGAGAGGTGGAATAGGGAGGTCAGGTGGGGTTAGGTTAGGTCAGGAACAGGTTATTCAGCAGACCCTTGTGGATTATAACCATCATAATTTACTGACAAAATCTTTCTGAATATGAAATGTAATCTCATTTTATTAATCTCATTTCTCTAATCTCATTTTCCAACTCTTTCTAATCTCATTTTATTAATCTCATTTTCCTACTCTTTCTAATCTCATTTTTGTCTCATTTCTTATTGTAATCTCATGTTTCTTCAATATATTTTCTAATCTCATTTTTCACTTTTCTCTCCATTTTATCGTTTTTTCCTTCCATTCTTTTAAATATTTTTTTCTAATCTCATTTTTCTTTTCACCCAAAACAAGATTAATATATTTTTTTCTAATCCTATTTTTCTTCTTCATCAAAACTATTTACTTTATATATTTTCTTAATCTCCCTTTTCTCTTTTCTCTGCTTTCTTTTTCCTTTCTTTCTTTTTATATATTCTTCTAATCTCATTTTTCTAATCTCATTACTTAATATAATCTCATTTTTCTAAGCTCATTCTTGATTCATCTTACTTCATTCATTCATTCTTGGTATTCATCTTCCTCCCTCCAGCAAATGCCCTCCCACACCATATATCCTTAGAACATCCCACAGCCCCTTCCTGTCAGCCCTGTCATATGCCTTCTCCAGGTCCATGAATGCAGCAAACAGCTTTCTATCCTCCTCTAGGTACTTTTCAACCTGTATTTCCAGTGCAAATATTTGGTCCACACAATCCCTCCCTTTCCTAAACCCCCTTGCTCATCGCCTACACTCTTCTCAGTTATTTTCTTCAGCCTCTTATTCAAAACCCTTCCACACTGCTTCATTTTTCATCCTTCCTTCTTGCTTCATCTTCCTTCTTCCTTCCTTCCTTCTTGCTTCATTTTCCTTCCTTCTTGTTTCATCTTCCTTCTTCCTTCCTTCCTTCTTGCTTCATTTTCCTTCCTTCTTGTTTCATCTTAATTCATTCATTCTTGGTTCTTCATCTTCCTTCCTTCCATCCTTCCTTCTTGCTTCATCTTCCTTCCTTCCTTCTTGCTTCATTTTCCTTCCTTCTTGTTTCATCTTAATTCATTCATTCATTCTTGGTTCTTCATCTTCCTTCCTTCCATCCTTCCTTCTTGCTTCATTTTCCTTCCTTCCTTCTTGCTTCATTTTCCATCCTTCTTGTTTCATCTTAATTCATTCATTCATTCTTGGTTCTTCATCTTCCTTCCTTCCTTCTTGCTTCATTTTCCTTCCTTCTTGCTTCATCTTCCATCCTTCCTTCTTGCTTCATCTTCCTATTTTCATTCTTGTTTCATCTTCATTCATTCTTCATTCATTCTTCCTTTCCTCCTTGTAGGAATAAAGATCACTGTAGGGCAGCCAGATCCACAGGGGAGGGTGCAGAGAGGTGCGATAAAGGAGGCAATGAACAAGCTGAAAGTAGGCAGGGTCCCTGGAGCTGGTGGCATAACAGCAGAAATGTTGAAGTATGGAGGAGGGGTAGTTGTGGAATGGATGTTATGGATGTGTAGCCCAGCATGGGAGCAGGGTGAGGTGCCGAAGGGCTGGAGCAAGGCTGTTGTTGTGCCGCTGTACAAAGGGAAAGGGAGCAGAGGTGACTATAATAGTTACAGGGGAACAAGTCTACTCAGTGTGGCAGGAAAAGTGTGTGGAAGGGTTTTGAATGAGAGGCTGAAGAAAATAACTGAGAAGAGTGTAGGTGATGAACAAGGGTTTTTTAGGAAGGGGAGGGGTTGTTTGGACTAAATATTAGCACTGGAAATACAAGTTGAAAAGTACCTAGAGAAGGATAAGAAGTTGTGTGCTGCATTCATGACCTAGAGAAGGCATATGACAGGGCTGACAGGAAGGGGCTGTGGGATGTTCTAAGGATATATGGTGTGGGAGGGTATTTGCTGGAGGGAATATGATCCTTCTATATGGATGCGAGTGCCTCTGTATGAGTGAATTGTGAGTTCAGTGAGAGTTTTGGTGTTGGTGTGGGTGTGAGACAGGGGTGTGGGATGTCACCATGGCTTCTCAATGTGTATGTACATGGACGGTTGTATGAGAGAAATGAAAGCCAGAGTGGGGGAGCTTGGGCCAAGGCTGAAAGTGAGAGGTACGGAGGAGTCACTGGTTGGGGCCTGTTTGCCAATGATACAGTGTTGCTGGCAGAGAATGAGGGGACGCTGCAGAGGACAGTGGATGAGTGTGACAGGGTGTGTAAAAGGAGGAAGCTGAGAGTGAATGCTGGAGATAGTAAGGTTATGGTATTTGAGAGGGTGAGAGAACAGGTCATTGATTTTGCAAAGCTGTACAGAGTTAGAGCAGAGGGCACAACGAAGTGAAGGATAAGACTGGGGAGGAGGTGACTGAGTTCAAATATTAGGGGACAGGTTTTTGTAAGCATGGCAGTATAGAAGGTGAGGTGAGGGAGAGAGCAGTGAAGGGCAGACAGGTGGTGGATGCATTGGGGAGAGTTATGAAAGGAAGAAGTGTGAGCATGGAGGCAAAGAGGGGAATAAGGAACAGTATTATCCTGCCAACTCTGTCATGTGCATCAGAGGCGTGGACATGGAATGCACCACAGCAATGGAGAATGCGTGCAGTGGAAATGAGTCACATAAGAGGTGCATGTATGTGTGTGTCAGGATGGGATGGAGAAGGTAATGACAGCGTGTATGAGTGATTTGGTAAGGATGTGACAGCAGAAGGAGTGGAGTGGTGAAGCGTGATGCATTGAGATGGTTTGGACACGTGATGAGAATGGGGAAGAGTGAATTCATGAAGAGAGTATGAGGGAAGGACTGAGGGAGCGGGTGTCACCTGTGAAGTGGATCAGTAGGGTGAGTGAGTACTGGAGCGAGAGAGTTGGAAGTAGCAGGAGTGAGTGTGCTGAGAGGGAGTGCCAGAACAGGGAGAGATGGAGACACTTCT
Organism: Eriocheir sinensis; assembly: GCF_024679095.1. Classification (NCBI taxonomy): domain Eukaryota; kingdom Metazoa; phylum Arthropoda; class Malacostraca; order Decapoda; family Varunidae; genus Eriocheir; species Eriocheir sinensis. The sequence continues at coordinate 494,721 of NW_026112054.1, read as the reverse complement.
GCTGCGCCCACCCCACCCCCTGGAGGGAAGTTCCCGCGAGGGAGCAAGACGTCGGAGATATAGATAGATAGAATCTTCCTTCATTTTGGCTTCATCCTTCTTTCATTCTTGCTTCATCTTCTTTCCTTCATTCTTCAGCCAGTATTAATTAGCACCTTGGTACGTCAGTTCGCCTGCTGAAAAAGCCTCTCATGGTAGAAGTTGCTGTTGGGATTTTCTTGGACTGTTTTGTGATCCTACTGATAGTTTTACATGACTTCTTCACCGTGAATGGGACAAGCATCCGTGAAAACCCCATTAATCTTCTTGTGGCCTTGGGAAATAGTCATAATGGGAGCCAGAGACATTTCATAATATGGAGCTGGTTGTGACAGCCTCTTGTATTTTCAGAAATACAAAATTACCCTTTCTTCCTGTACCCTTGGAAGAGATACTGGAGTCCACCTGTGAGCCCAACGTCAGCAGCCAAGATACCAGGCAGCATCAGGGGCTTCGTGGTGCAGTGGTTAGCACACTCGGCTCACAACTGAGAGAGCCCAGGTTCGATTCCCGGGCGGAGTGGAATAATGTGGGCGTCTTTTCCAATGCCCTACGCCCCTGTCCACCCAGCAGTGAATGGGTACCAGGTATTAATCGAGGGTTGTGTCCCGTCTCCTGGGATCTGTTCTCTTCTCCTATAATTCCTTCCCTTCCTGTCTCTCTCCGGCACATGACCACAGATGTTGTGCCGACTAAACCTGACCTTCCAAAACTTTCCAACCAGTCAGCATGTACATTATTACCCTTCTACAGTTATTCCTGTGGTTGTTATGCTATCATTATCATCTCCCATTCTCATCTATGCTTCCTTACTAATGAAGCTTTCTATACAGCAAAGTGCGGTCATTCTCTGTTGATTTATACCCTATGGTGCTAGCTATCATGTATTTGAAGATGACCTAAACTTAACCTAACAAAACCCCAAACAGTCACTATAGGTCCTGACTCAGAAAACTCATCTATGGTTCCTTTTTAATGAGACTTTCTATACAACAAAGTGAAGTCATTCTTTGTTGATTTATACCATAAACTGTCATGCATGACAGTCTTGAGTTATTCATTTAAAAGTTCCTTTGAGATGAATGTGCTCACAAAAACCAATTTTAACATGCTTTACAATTTCATGTGATATTCTTTAGTCAAGCAGAGAAAATAAAATCCCACATTAATATTCTCCAGCATTTTGTACTCTTTCTTACATAATGCAACTGTTTCCTCTGCAAAAACTTTGCAAACGTTTGCACTTCACTTTTATACAAACACGGGATTGCAGCATTGCAGCAGCCGTGACAGTACACCAGTAGAGTCACACTGAAGGCACCATTTTGTGTGGGAGATCTTGATCATGACTGTAATGTGCCGGGCACCAGTATGGGTTATAACACGCTGGGTACTCAGTGTGTGTGTAGGAAATGTGCCGGACACATGTTTTGTGTGGGAAGTGTGCCAGACTGTGTGTAGGAAATATGACACCACTCCAGTGTGTGAGGATGTGTAGGAGACATGACTTCGCCCCCTTCCACTGCCTTCCCATTTCCCCCTCAATAACCCCGCCCTCCATCCCAGGTGGTGAGGCCAAGGGGGCAGAGTGCTGTCCCTGCCACCGCGTGCTGTCCGGGCTGCACCACGACCACCGCTGGCTGAAGGAGGTCACGCTGGACTGCCGCGTGTGCTTCTGCTGCTTCAGGGGAGAGATGCGCCAGGGGAACCTCACCACCATGTGTCTCACCCTGCACCAGCTGACCAGGGGTGAGGGGGGAAGAAAGAGATTACTATAGTTTACCTAGTTGTATTCACCTAGTTGTGACATACGGGAAAAGAGCTACGCTCGCGCTGTCCCGTCTCCATATCTTCTCTTATCCAACCTTTCCTTAAAATCATGAATGTTTCTTGCACAAACCCCCTCCTCCTCCAGTCCATTCCACAGCTCAATGCTTCTGTTTAGGAAGCTAAACTTTTTCACATCTCGCCTACACGTGGTCGCCCTCAACTTCGTTCCATGTCCTCTTGTTTCTCTCTCGCTCCACACACACAGGTCCTCTCTGTCCAGATTATCCACCCCGCTCGCCACCCTGTACATCACTATCAGGTCTCCTCTTTCTCTTCTTCTCTCCAGGGTTGTGAGCCCCATGCTATTGAGTCTCTCCTCGTAAGTCTGATCTCTAAGTTCCGGTACCATCTTAGTTGCCATTCTCTGTACTCTTTCCAGCTTTCTTATGTTCTTCTTTTTATGAGGAGGCCAGACCACTGCTGCATACTCCAACCTTGGCCTTATCATTGTAACTATTATTTTCTTCGTCATCTCGTCCAAATACACAAATGCCGTCCTTATGTTCCTCAGCAAATTCATAGTTTGTCCCGTTATCCTGTTGATGTGTTTGTCCGGTGACATGTTCTCTGAGATAGTCACTCCCAAATCTTTTTCTTCCACTCCTCTGCATATTATCTCACTTCCCATCTTATAATCATATTCACATCCTCCCAAACTATTTTTTTTACATTTCCCAAGGTTGAACTCCATCTGCCATGTACCACTCCACTCCCATATTTTGTCCAGGTCCCTCTGCAATGCCTCACAGTCCTTCACATCATTGACTCGTCTCAATAGCTTTGCATCATCTGCAAACAAACTCACATGGCTGGTCACTCCTTCCACCATATCATTTATATAAACAGCAAACATTATTGGCGCCAGCACCGAACCTTGTGCGACCCCACTCCTCACTGGGCACCAGTTGGAAACCTTGTCCTTGATTATTGTCCTCATTTCCCTGTTAGTTAGGAAGTCCTCCAGCCACTTAATCAGTCCATGACCAACTCCACCCCTATTTTTAATCTTCCAAATTAGTCTTCTGTGCAGTACTTTGTCGAATGCCTTTTTCAAATCCAGATACACTCCATCCCCCCAGCCTTCTCTCTCTTGTATTAAATCTGCCACCCTTGAGTAGTAACATAACAAGTTGGTGACACACGATCTCCCTCCTGAATCCAAACTGGCAATCAGAGATAACTCTCACTTTCCAAAAAATCCGACCACCTGTTTTTAACCATCCTCTCACATATCTTTGCAACCACACTAGTGAGTGATACCGGTCTGTAATTTAATGGGTCCTCTCTCTCTCCTCCTTTATAAATTGGTACTATGTTTGCTCTCTTCCAATCTTGTGGTACCCTTCCTTCACGCAGGGAGGCACTCATTATGGAGTGCAGTTTCTCTGCAAGTTGCTCACTACATTCTTTCAGGATCCAGCCTGACACTTCATCCGGCCCTGTCGCCTTTCTTACATCCAGCTTGTTCAAGCTTTCCTTGACCTCCTGCACCGTTAACTGTATCTCCTGCATAACCCTTCCTCTTTCCTGGCCCGGTGGTTGTACGAATTCGTCTTCCTTTGTGAAAACTCTATGAAAGCTGTTGTTCATCACTTCTGCCATCTCTGCTGGGTCTTCATATGCAGTTCCACCCATTTTCAGTTTATCGATTGTTTCTCTATTCTTTAATTTGCCGTTCACATGTCTATGAAATAATTTAGGTTGGTCTTTGCATTTGTCGATTATATCTTTTTCATATTTCCGTTTTTCTTCTCTTCTAATCTTTGTATATTCATTCCTTCCTTGTTTGAAATTGTTCCACGCGTTGATTCTTCTTCGTCTCCTCCATCCCTTCCAGGCTTCCTCCTTTCTTTTTCTAGCTGCCTCGCATCTTTTGTTAAACCACTTCTTTTTACCAACATCCTTTTTGGTTACCTCAGGGACATATCTATTCTTGGTTTCTTTGTACAGCTTTAAAAACTCCTCCCACTTGTCTTGGGTACTTTTGGCTTTGTACAGCCCACTCCAATTTGCATTTTCAAAAAAAGTTCTCATATTAACAAAGTCTGCCTTAGAGTAGTTACTTCTCCCTATTTTGTGATCCTCTTTTCGGTCAATCGTTCTCTCTTCTTTTACTTCAAATTCCACAATTGCATGCTCACTTTTTGCTATTTGGCAGTCTATTTTTATACTTTCAATTACTTCCAGTTCCTTGCTAAAAACCAGGTCTAATCTTGATGCCTCGCCTTCTTTCCTGAATCTAGTATGTTCCTTAATCCATTGCGTCAGCACATGTTCCATTGCCAGTTGCAGGAGTCTTCCTCCCCAAAGACTTCTGTTCCCTGTGTTTGCCAATCCTCCCATTCTACCCCATTGCAATTAAAATCACCCATTAAAATTATTCTGTCACCCCTTCTCAACATTCCATCCAGGCAACTCACTTTGTCTTGTATCATTTGTTCATATTCTCGGGCCTTCCATGCGTTGGTTCCTGGTGGCACATACCCTACTACATGCTGCCTCCTTCTTCCTTCAGCACCCACAGTTTCCACTTTCAGTACCTCTACCAAGCCTTCACCCTCAATCACCTCCTCCACTCTAATGCCTTCCCTTACCATCAGCATCACACCTCCTCCCTGTTTTCTCTTTCTGTCTCTCCTCCATATATTGTCTGCACCTTCTCCAATCCCCACCACCTCAACAGAGTCACACAACATAGTTTCTGTCAGCCCCACAATATCAGGTTCTCTGTCTCTCAAATAGTCATTAAACTCTATCCATGATGACACTATACCATTGATATTCGTATAAGACACTTTCCATCCTTCCTCCTTTCCTGTTAGACTTTTTCTCTCCTTCCTCTCGTCACCATGAACAACTTCCTCACTTTCATATCCATTACTCTCCAAAAAGGCTCCTTTTTATCTTCTTCCGATCTCTTCTCATTTAAATCACGAACCTCACCTCTGAGTTCATTCAACTTGTCTCTCTCTTGTTCATTCAAATCTTTCCTCAGCCACATCATTTTGGTGTCTTCTTCTCCCGCTGGCTTCCAAGCTCCTGCCAGGGCCTCTTCTGCTTTGCTCTGTGCCTTGAATCGAATCCTAATTGGTCTATCTTTTTCTCCATTGTATTTTCCAATCCTATGACAGCAGTGTGTGTATGTGTGTGTATGCATGCATGGATTTGCTTTAGTTTATTCTTTTATTTTATTTTAACCTTTTTCTTACTTTTTTCTTCTTTCTTGCTCTGGGGGAGGAAGGGGGGAGCCTGGGGACTGGGGGAAGGGTGATTATGTATGTGTGTGTGTATGTATGTGTGTGTGTGTGTGTATGTGTGTGTGTGTGTGTGTGTGTGTGTGTGTAAGTGATTTAGTTTATTCTCTTGTTCTTCTTCCTCTTTTTTCCTCTTCATCAGTTGCCCCGGGGCTAGTGTAGGGGGGCGAGGGCAGGGGGGAACCTGGGGGATGAGGGAAAGATTACTGGGGAGGCAGGGGAAAGGAATTTGGGGGAATGGGAGGTTGGGGAAGGGAAAGAGGGCTGGGGGAAGGGTGACTTGAGTGAGCTAGGGGGAAGGTATCAATGTGTGTATTTATCTAGTATTTGTATTTACCTAGTTGTGAAATACAGGAAAAAAGCTGTACTAGGCTCGTGCTGTCCCGTCTCCATAACGCTTATTATCCAGTTTGGCTTTAGATTCATGAATAGTTTTTGCACACGCAATCTCCTTGTCAAGTTCGTTCCATGTTGTTATGCTTCTCTATGGAAAACTATTTCTTTGTCTCTCCTACAGTCGCTCTTCTTCAATTTCTTATTGTGTGTGTGTGTGTGTGTGTGTGTGTGTGTGTGTGTGTGTGTGTGTGTATTTACTTAGTTGTATTTACCTAGTTGTAGTTTTACAGGGCCTGGGCTTACGTTCGTGTGGTCCCTTCTCCATATCTATACTTGTCCAGCTTTTCCTTAAAGTTGTTCACACTCCTTGCCAATACTACATCCTCACTTAGTCTGTTGCGGGGAGCTATATTTCTTTAAGTCTGTCAAGCATCTTCCCTTTCTTAATTGTGTTGCTGGTGTTTCTTCCTTCTCTTAGTAGTAACTAAGCTACCTAAGCCTGTTCTTGTGCTGCCAAAGAGAGAGGCAGCTCACAATAGATACCAGAGCCTTCGCACTCCTGCTAACCATGATCTTTACGTGTCCGCCCGGAATCGTGCCAAATCTATTCTTCGACTTACCAAAACCTCTTTCATCCATATCAAATGTCAAAACCTTGCTTTTTCTAGTTCTTCCAGAGACTTCTGGCATCTAGCCAAAAATATCTCCTCCAATTTCACTTCTTCCTCTTTCCCTCCTCTCCTATATGCCTGTTACTAAGATTTTTCGGAATGATGTTATCTATGCCCTCTCTGGCCTTAACTCTCAGAAGGCTTATGGACCTGATGGAGTGCCTCCTATTGTCCTTAAAAACTGTGCTTCTGTGCTGACACCCTGCCTGGTCAAACTCTTTCGTCTCTGCCTATCAACATTTACGTACCTTTCCTTACGCTGGAAGTATGCCTTCATACAGCCTGTGCCTAAGAAGGGTTCCGCAAGGGGCGTTCTACTGGTGATCATCTTGCTCTCTTAACTGACTCTTGGTCATCCTGTCTTAAGTAATCGGGTAGCCAAACATTTTTCTGGTAGATTTTGGTGTGCATTTAAGTAAAATGGTAGCTAAACTTTTTTTGATGGTAGATTTTGGTGTGCATTTAACTAATCGGGTAGCCAAACTATTTTTTTGTGTTAGATTTTGGTGTGTATTTAAGTAATCGGGTAGCCTAACCATAGCTGGGCACGATAACATAAAACCTTATTCCCGATAACCGATAACTGATAATGGAAAACCTTATCGGTGATAACCGATATTTGTTAACTGGAGACACAAATATAGGCGATAACCGATAACCGATACTTGATATAGATCCACAATTCCAATACTAGCTAGCGATAAGTCCGAGAGGCGAAAACGACAATATATTGATATTTCAAATAAAAAAAAAAACATACATGTATTCAAATTTAATATTATTTGTATTTTATAAAACTTATAAAACCTGAAAACCACACGTTGACACGTACCTATGAACGGTAATACTAGAAACGCCTGAACCGGTGTTGTGTTATTTGGCGTCCCCACCGTCAAAAGCTGGCGCTTTTTTTTACAAACACTGGTCTCTTGTGAACTGCGCATGCTCAGAAAGCGTAGACCTGTACAGTCTCACAAAGAATTTTAACCGTAATTAAGAGTTGCTGGAAGGCTGAATCAGACATACAGTACCACTACCACCATCCCCGCTGTTTCTAGAACGACACTCTGTACGAGTTGTATTTATATGTACAGAGTGTCGTTCTAGAAACAGCGAGGATGGTGGTACTGTTTGTCTGATTCAGCCTTCCAGCAACTCTTGATGTGTTAAAAAGCTTTGTGAGACTGTACAGGGCTACGCTTACTGGTCTGAACATGCGCTCTGTTTGTTTTGATGATGGGACACCAAATAACACAACACCGGGTGCCTTCAATACCATGGCATGCTCACAAACGAATATGGAATATCAAATTTGAGGCAGTGAATAATAATTTTTGGGGCAAGGCAAAATGATTTGTCTCTTTGATATATTGATTTTTGAGTCTAACATAAAAAAATAAGCTAGTGTTTTAATGTTGATCATCTAAGTATGAAATCTCTTCACCGAAGATATTTCACACCCCGAAAATTTTTCATTCAACACCGGGCGCCCGGCCACACATGCGCAGTGGGCAGGAGACAACTTTTTTTTCTGAAAGGCAGAAAAAAAGTATCGATTATCGCTAATTTGGTTACAAAAGTAACGAAGATACCGATATATATTTAAATAAGTAGCGGATGGCCGATAACCCGATTTTGTTATCAGCGATAAAGTATCGCGATAACTTATCGTGATAACGTCCACCTATGAGCCTAACTATCTTTTGTGGTAGATTTTGGTGTGTATTTAAGTAATCGGGTAGCCAAACTATTTTTTGTGGTAGATTTTGGTGTGTATTTAAGTAATCGGGTAGCCTAACTATTTTTTGTGGTAGATTTTGGTGTGTATTTAAGTAATCGGGTAGCCTAACTATTTTTTGTGGTAGATTTTGGTGTGTATTTAAGTAATCAGGTAGCCTAACTATTTTTTGTGGTAGGTTTTGGTGTGTATTTAACCCCTCAGAGCCGCTAAAGTTTTTCTCGGGTGATCTCCCATGACGCAAATGTCATCGATAAATACACCGTGAAACTGAGAAAAAGTCATTAAAGGGGGCGCCTACGGTGGGTCCTCCTGCACATACAGTTTGTCCAATAGGTTTGAAGTTTTAGTATGTTGTTTGTTGATGTAAAGGTATATGATATTCTGTGAATTTCATTAAATTCGGGTGAAGTTTAGGAGATACTCAAACAAAGCGTATATTTCTTTTTTTTTTGTTTCACAGACTTTGTTTCAGTTAATCGCCTTGAAAAAAAATACCACAGAAACTTTGTTTACGTATCTACATTTCCCAGCTAGAAAAAAAAAAATGTTTAGTCTTCGAAAAGAAATTGTCACATAGTTTTCTCCACTCTGTGTCCCGTTTTCTTTTGATATTTTTTGAAATTTTATAGAGGGCAAATATTGTCCTTAAGTTGTAGTTTCAAATGATACCTAACAAAAGTCGATCAGACTTTTCGAGATATTGGCTCCTAAAGATTTTTTTCCATTTCCTCCCTGTCCTACCATTTGTACTTATTTGATTGGCATGAAATTTTCACAGATGATTGTATATACCTTGCTAACATACCTCAGAATAATAAGGCATCTGGTCCCCCTTTCTAAGAAAGTATTACTCACTTGCAGGTGGGGTGTCAGAAGGCGCCACCTTCCTCATTGTAGCCAGATTTTATCTAGAATCCTCCAGGCTGGTATGTCTCATCCTTCTTCTCATTTCTTTTCTTCTTTGTCTTGGGTGTTGCATGCCGTGATCTTTCCCGGTCTAGCCACTGAAGGGATTCTTGCAATCCTGCTTCAGACCCGAGGATATGTAGTACAGGTAACTCTCGATTTATGCGAGTATTGTGTCCTTGAAGAGGTCGCGTAAATAAAAAAAACAATGTAAATCAAACAAGAGGTAGGTTTCTATCGAAAAATAAATATTCACTTCATTCAGTGGAGAGAGAGAGAGAGAGAGAGAGAGAGAGAGAGAGAGAGAGAGAGAGAATATCCATATCACTGAGATATCCACTCAGGCACTCAGTCTCAACCTCACTCATGTCAGGAAGAAATGAGGGACACCATGAGCGACTGGCCAGTATTAGTACCGGTACCGAACAGTCTGGTACCGGTACCGTACCGTGTAGCTGGTGCCGTTAGAACCAGTACTGGTACCGGTACCTGCCCACCCCCATTGTTGAGCAGTATGGCAGCGTGGGTACTGTATTGTTCAAGTGGCGCGCAGGAAGAACTGAGCTCAGCTGTGGCCGCAGCACCGTGTGAGTCCAGTTGCGTGAGACATCTGGTGGCCACTTCATAAAATATCGCGTATAAGTGAAAAAAACCTGTAAAGTAAACATTTACTTGGATTTTCGACCCTGTGTTATTTAAGAAACGCGTAAACCAAAATCGCGTAAATCGAGATGTTTTCATCGGTATACCCAAAGTTGTGTTCCAGTGCTGTATGTTGGACCAGGAACATAACCCTCAAGCAGCCGTAAAACTTCATTTTTTGGCACTTGATCCAAACTTTGGAGTGAAGCACTGAATGAAACTGCATGTGTTCGCGCGTGAGTCATGCTACGACGCAACCGCGCGGGACATTTAAAAATGACTTCCGGGGGGGAGGGGATTTAATTTTATGAAAACAAACTTGACCACATGACAGTTTAAGATATCCTGGACACGCTGAGCGAAAAATGCGCATTTGTCAAATTTCAAATATATATTAGTTGAAAATTACCCCGTAGCCGGCCCCCTTACAGATGTTTTATAGGAAATTTTCTGATGCACCCTACTTTGAAATCCGTTTCTTTCTAGGTTGTCGCATTTGCCTGGAATTCCATGATTCCTGAAAAATTCCAACTTCTTACTGGTGCGACGTACAGAAAAAAATATTGAAGAAAAGTTGCTCATTTTATCACAATGGAGTCTGGGAAACATAGTTTGTAATCTTTGACGAGGAAATTTACTGCCTACAGAGAGCCAAATTTGTGGTGAAACTCCATAAATAATTTTGGTAATTTTTTGTATTTTTTTTCATTCTGAAATGAATTTTACTAAATAAAAGTTGTAAAAAACCATCCGTATAACTCAACTGCGAAATCAGATTATGATTTAGACTCATCATTTGGCTGAAATTCCATGATTCCCGAAATATTCCAAGTTTTTACTGGTGCAACATACAGGAAAATGTATTGAAGAAAAGTTGCTCATTTTATCGTGATGGAGTCTGAAAAATAAAGTTTATAATCTTTGACCTGGAGATTTACTGCCTACAGAGCCAAAGTTGCAGTGAAACGCAATTTTTTTTTGTAGTTATTCATACTGGAATGAATCTCATTGAATAAAAGTTGCAGAAAATCATCCATATAACTCAACTGTGAAATCAGATTATGATTGTGACTGACCATTTGGCTGGAATTCCATTAATCTAAAAAAGTTACAACCTCCGCATCCCACTCCTCTGAACACTCCTGTGAACAAGATATTAGTTCACCTAGAACATGAGGTAAATCATTGGAGGTGTCAAGACTACGCTCACCACGCACACGATGAGCAGAAACTAAAGGAAGACCGCCGAAACAGGACGGCTGAGGGAACATAATCGCTCTGCAGATGTCATGATGCGTAGGCAGGAACTGTAGGGTATTTTTAGCAGGGAGTCGTCTAAGGGGCAAAAGAGGTGCCAGTTAGTCACTTAGCATCGACATATACATAGTTACGCACGCCGTTCAGTTTGGAGAGAGCTTCTCGTTTTCCAGCGCTGGCGGGGGGCTTCGTGATGCAGTGGTTAGCACATTCGGCTCACAACCGAGAGAGCCCGGGTTAGATTTCTGGGAGGAGTGAAAAAATTTGGGCGGCTTTTCCGATACCCTACGCCCCTGTCCACCCAGCAGTGAATGAGTACCAGGTATTAATCGGAGGTTGTGTCCATCTCCTGGGATCTGTTCCGTTCTCCTATAATTCCTTCCCCTTCTGTCTTTCTCCGGCATATGACCACAGATGTTGCACCGACCAAACAAAACTTTCCAACTTTCTTTCCAGATTTTGGTGCGTATTTAACCCGGCAGTGTTGGCGGACCCGTTTTTGGGCTCCCGCGAGTCAGTACGCTGAAACGACAGACCCCATTTGGGGCTCAGCTCAAAACGCCTAATTTGAGCTAATTGTAGGCGGTGGTAGCACCATGCATGCATTGTGGTGGGTGATTGATCTTGAGGTGGGCTCATTTGTCATAGGTGGTGCTGTAAGGTCATGGCAGACTGAATTAGCTATCCACACAGTAATCACTTGACAAATTCTCTAAAGTAGACAACAAGCGACTCTCGGCTAGATGCCACGCGTCACAAGACTTTATTTTGTAACAAACACCACCCAAAAAGAATAGAGTTTGAGTAAAAGTTAATATTTTTAATGGCTTTATGGTTATGGGAGGAGTACCCTGATGTACGTTCCATGCTCTTTTCTTAGTCTCAAAATGCAGTGTAATTTTGACGTTTCTCGGCCACTTCTCGGCATTCCCATAGCCCAAGCCCATAGGTTAAGTGATCAGGCAGCCAAACTATTTTTCCTGGTAGATTTGGTGTGTATTTAAGTAATCGAGTAGCCAAACTATTTTTCCTGGTAGATTTGGTGTGTATTTAAGTAATCGGGTAGCCAAACTATTTTTTCTGGTAGATTTGGTGTGTATTTAAGTAATCAGATAGCCAAACTATTTTTTCTGGTAGATTTTCGTGTGTTTTTAAGTGATCGGGTAGCCTAACTATTTTTTGTGTTAGATTTTGGTGTGTACCATTTAAGTAGTCAAGCAGCTGTTTCTGGCGTAAAACACCAGCCCATTCTAACATCCCCCCCTATCCTAAACCTCCATCGGAATAGACTGCAAGCCAAAAAATCTAACCTAACTCACCCTAGCATGAATTACCTAACAGGGGGCCTTGTCACCCCCCCCCCCCCCCGTTTTCACATTTCATCTGAGGAAGGGGAATAAATTTAAGCTAACCTAAGCTAATGTAACCCCAGACATTTAAGGCTATGGACACAACTCTTCTTCCACAGGTGTCAGGTTCCTGCACAGGTGAACGAAGGTGGAGTCATGGCTTTGGGGCGGCTTGCTAAAAAGGTACGTGTGTGTGTATATGTGTGTGTGTGTGTGTGTGTGTGTGTGTGTGTGTGTGTGTTGTGTTAGGAAGTGAAGGTTTTCAGCTACAGCTACAGCTGAAGGTTCACCTACAGAAATGGAACAAAAAGTGTCTGCCACAATTCAGTGAAGAAACATGTCAAGTCCTGCACCTTGGGAGGGAATATCCTGCACACCAATACCACATGGGAAACACTCCACTATCCCCCACAGAGTAAGACCTGGAACTATTATGTTACCAGGCTACCAGTGAAGGCAAAGTTCCTGACAATTGCAGCGGATGGGTTAACTTCTGTTGGCTACTCCTGAAGCCATAACCTTTTAAACTAACTTAACGTAACCTATCAAACAGGGGTGCTTCAGACTTCCCCATCATTTTTGCATTTATTATTTTTTTTTTGTTATTTTTATGTCCAAGCCCACAGTGCCGTTAAGCTTTCTTTTTTAGGGGCCTGGTGGTGAGTCCGAGCCCATCTTGGCACAGGCAAGTGTTTATAGTGGCGCCATCTATTCTCAGTTAAATAACCTCACTTCCCTCGATCCCCCTTGTTTTCGAACTAATCTGAGCATACTGAATTAACCCATCCATTGCGGTTGGCAAGGATTTTGCCCTCACTGGTAGCCTGGCGATATATAGTACCAGGTCTTTCTCTGGCTATGGTGGATAGTGGAGTGTTTCCCATGTGGTATTGATGTGCTGGATATCCCTTCACTGGTAGCCTGGTAATATATATAGTCCCATGTCTTTCTCTGCCTCTGTTGTGGATAGTGGAGTGTTTCCCATGTGGTATTGGTGTGCTGGATATCCCTTCACTGGTAGCCTGGTAACATACACTCCCAGGTCTTTCTCTGCCTCTGTGGTGGATAGTGGAGTATTTCCCATGTGGTATTGGGGTGCTGGATATCCCTTCACTGGTAGCCTGGTAACATATAGTCCCAGGTCTTTCTCTGGCTCTTTGGGGGATAGTTGAGTATTTCCCATGTGGTATTGGTGTGCTGGATATCCCTTCACTGGTAGCCTGGTAACATATTGTCCCAGGTCTTTCTCTGGCTCTTTGGGGGATAGTTGAGTATTTCCCATGTGGTATTGGTGTGCTGGATATCCCTTCACTGGTAGCCTGGTAACATATTGTCCCAGGTCTTTCTCTGGCTCTTTGGGGGATAGTTGAGTATTTCCCATGTGGTATTGGTGTGCTGGATATCCCTTCACTGGTAGCCTGGTAACATATTGTCCCAGGTCTTTCTCTGGCTCTTTGGGGGATAGTTGAGTATTTCCCATGTGGTATTGGTGTGCTGGATATACCCTCCCAAGGTGCAGGACTTTACATTTTTCTTCATTGAATTGTAGCCACAGACAGTTTTGGTCCATTCCTGTAGCTTGGGGAGGTATTCTGGTAGGAAATCCCCAGTTAAGGGGCCACACTGCCCTAACCTAACGTAACCTCCTTAATGGGAGACTGTGAACCCTGCGACCCCTCGTTTCCACACTTATTCTGAGCATGCCAAATTAAATCAAACTAACTTAACCAAATGTAACCTTCCTATTTTATTTATTTTTTTATTTTTTCGCCCCTTCAACTCACCCTATTTTCACATTTCATCTCAGGCCTGTACTTTTGGCAGCTTTTGGGGGGGCTAGAGGGCATCATACACACTCTCTCTCTCTCTCTCTCTCTCTCTCTCTCTCTCTCTCTCTCTCTCTCTCTCTCTCTCTCTCTCTCTCTCACCCCCCAAAAAAAGTTCCCACATCCACAGATCAGATGAGCCACAATGGGCGCAGGTCACCACATGCGGGTCGGGGGTCACACAGCCACCGTTCACGACCTGACCCCTAAGAGTGGATACCAGCTGTCTGGAGTGGACACAGAAGTGGATTCCTTACAGCATCGGGACTCCCGTAAGAGGAGACGTAGGAAGCATAGCTATGGAGGAGGAGGAGGAGGAGGGGGAAGGGTTAGAAGAGGCATGTAAGAAGAGAAAGACAAAATAAATAAGAAAATGAGAGAGAGAGAGAGAGAGAGTTACACACTTTTTATATATTTATTTATTTTATTTTAGTTATTATTTATTATTTTTAACTATTTCATATTTATAATTATTTCCTTCTTCCCTCCCCTTCCTCCCTTTCCTCCTCCTCCTCTTCTTCTTCTTTATATTTTTTTCTGTCCTTATAATATAAATTTTCTTTTCATACATTTTTTTTCTTATTTGTTTTCTTCTTGAACCTCCCCCTTCCCTTCCCTTCCCTTCCTTCTCCTCCCCTCCCTTCCCCTCCCCCCCCAACCCCCCTCATAACCCCTCCCTTACCCCATAGTTTAAGATCTCGGTCACCCTCGGAGTCTTGTCACTGGAAACTTCCCGAGGAGCTGCGTCGGCGCGTCACACTCCACCTCCAAGCTAACCCAGGACTGTCCCAGGCTGAGCTGCATGACATCCTATACTAAGATCGAACCCGCCTGCAACCTCAAGATCAAGTACGGGTCACCCAAGCCTAGGAGACACCGTAGCCCTCGCCAATCTAAGAGGTGGGTGATTGGGGTCTGAAGGGGCTGTTTTTAAGGGCGAGAGGGCAGGGATAAGACTGTAAGGTTACTATCAGTGCTGAGAGACAAAAAAAGTGACGGGTAATTTTTGGGGCTGATTTTGGTGCCTGGGGTTGAAAGGAGTAGAAGGGAAGGAAAGGGGCTGAGAAGGAGCTGTCAGGGTGCTATGGATTTAAGAATTTGGGGCTTTTTAGAGGGCTGATTTAGGGCTGAGAGTGTAAGGTCGTGGCCACACAAAGTGAGAAAGCTAGCGAGAGCTGCAAGGCGAGTTTCTGTGGCCATACTCACTCTGGAATAGTGAAAGTTAGGCTAGCATTTTTTTTTATTTTATTATTATATTTTGGAGTAAGGGTAACGAAAAGATTAAAAAAAAGCCTGTTACACGCCTCCCACAAGAGTAAAAAGTAAAGAGTAGCCAGAAGAGAGGTAAATTTCGGGTGGACAGGTGTCTTGATACATTCTTCTTGAAGGAGGTCAAGTCATAGGCAGGAGGAAATACAGATGAAGGAAGGCTGTTCCAGAGTTTACCAGTGAAGGGGGATGAAAAAATGGAGATGCTGGTTAACTCTTGCATTAGAATTTTGGACAGTATAGGGATGAGCATGAGTAGAAAGTCGTGTGCAGCGGGCCCGCGGGAGGGGGGGAGGCATGCAGTTAGCAAGTTCAGAAGAGCAGTCAGCGTGGAAATATCGTTAGAAGATAGAAAGAGAAGCAATATCGCGGTGGAATTTAAGAGGTAGAAGGCTGTCAGTAAGAGGAGGAGAGCTGATGAGACGAAGAGCTGTGTGAGTGGAGCCCCCCCACACGTGAGATGCATACTCCATACGAGGGCGGACAAGGCCCCTGTACGTATATGGAAAGCAACTCGTTATCTACTTCTTCCATTTTATTCCACAATTTGTAAATTGGTATTAGTATTAGGTACACTGGATCGCAAAAGTATCGGTGCACAATGTGTGTGAAACATTTTGGACAACAGTTCGATCGTCAGTGAAATGTTGGTGTCCGACGTGCCACATGTTGGTAGCCCTGATGTCCAGAGATGCCATACAACTACCAGTACCGATATCCCCTTCCTACTATATACTTATATAGCTTATTTTAGTGTTTATAGAAACAGACATTGGTCACACAGTGTGACGTTGGTCATTTATCATGGGAGACAGATATACGGTAATATGGTTGACACTGGTGGTTACGTATACAGGGCCATCATTATGCGCTGATAGTGCTAGCATGTGATAAACAACGACTCTTATCTTGTGTCAATACATCTAACGCCTCATGTGTCACGTTAACACATCACCTACGAAATGCACTGTGCAATACCTATGCCTAACGCGTCATGTGTCACGTTAACACATCACCTACGAAATGCACTGTGCAATACCTATGCCTAACGCGTCATGTGTCACGTTAACACATCACCTACGAAATGCACTGTGCAATACCTATGCCTAACGCGTCATGTGTCACGTTAACACATCACCTACGAAATGCACTGTGCAATACCTATGCCTAACGCGTCATGTGTCACGTTAACACATCACCTACGAAATGCACTGTGCAATACCTATGCCTAACGCGTCATGTGTCACGTTAACACATCACCTACGAAATGCACTGTGCAATACCTATGCCTAACGCGTCATGTGTCACGTTAACACATCACCTACGAAATGCACTGTGCAATACCTATGCATTGTTGATGAATTGGTAGTTGGCTCGCTATCATAATATGATCCATTAGGCACATTAATTTACTATATTACGATATGCTCTAATAAGACTACATTTATAGTATAATGTGTCATATGTTCAGGGAAACGAAAGTAACATGTTTTCACAACTTTATTAATTATCAATATTGAGTATATCCTCCACCCGCTCCTAACACAGCATTGAGCCGTCTGGGCATGGATGCCACCAGTTCAGCTGTGAAGGTTTGTCCAGGAGCACGTCGACTTTTTTGAAGCAGCGGCACTGGCATTTACTATGGCCTAGTAAACAATAAAGGAATACACAGATAAAGATACAGACGGCTGATGGTTAGCGGTATTACGTAACATTGTCAACATCGTTTACACACTAGCATGTCATCATTATGCCTCATATAACTGTAATTAGTATTATACTATCAGTATCATGTCAATCACATAATTTATCTGATCGTTCTGGGGGGGGGGGGGTGCAGCGTGGCCGGCCGACCCGTGGTATGTCTTCTGTTTCACCAGTGTCTTCATGTCGCCGTATCCACCTTGCTACTGTGTTGCGGTGGATACGGTAAGGTGGATACGCAATATCGGAATTGGTGTGGCCCGCTTCATGTAGGGCAACGATAGCTCCACGTGTTGACTCTGAGGTCTCCATCGGAACTGACAGACGTTGTTGGCCGACAATGACTATGTTAGGCTTTCGTGAACACTGTTCCGAATCATGAGCCCAGTGATTCTGACCTTCCGAACTAGCCACAGCCAGACATACCAACCCTTCCCACCCACAACACCAGCACCTGTGTGAACGTTTTTGGACGGCATCGGGCACCCTCTGCACCGATACTTTTGAGATCCAGTGTACTTACCTAGTTTTATTTACCTAGTTGTGAAATACAGGAAAAGAGCTGTACTAGGCTTGTGCTGTCCCGTCTCTGTAATGCTTATTATCCAGTTTGGCTTTAAATTCATGAATCGTTTTTGCACATACAGTCTCCTCGTCAAGTCCGTTCCATGTTGTTGTGCTTCTGTATGGAAAACTGTATTTCTTGACGTCTCTCCTACAGTCCCTCTTCTTCAATTTCCTACTATTCCCTCTTGTCACACTCCCAGGGGCATAGCCAGTATTTCAGATAGGGGGGGCACAATCTTTACCAGTGGTTCTTAACCTTTTTCATCGTATGACCCTTTGAGACCTTCCAGGGTATTGCCGTGACCCCTATAATACATTTTGTAATGGTGACCTTTGTGTAAGGTAAAACAAAACTATATGAAGATCCTGATTTATTGAAAATATTACAAATAAAAGACCTTGAAAAAGCCACAGATCCCCTACAAATGCTATTGGAACTAACGCACATAAAATAAAACCTACTTATTCAATCAGTGGGAGGACTGACGTCATTGTTTTGCAGCCACAAGTACATCAGAGCGAGGAGCAGTGCTCAGCAGGCAACACCTCATGTCGCTGTCAGTCACAAGTCACTGCGTGCCCTCGTTTTCAGTGCCATCATTGATGAGAATCCAGCCTCGCAGCGATGGGTCGAGGTCCAGTATGGTCAGTGCACGCACCGAGAGAAGAGGATAGTCGTCATTCAGTGTTGCCCAAAATGTCGGAAGCTCTTGTTCAGAAAATTCGACTTTCAACTGAGTATCCTCACGAATTTGAAGAAATTCTACCTTTGCAGCAACATCAGTATCACAGATGGCACTGTCCTTCACTGAGAAGGGTCTGGAGATCCACGCATCAGTACAGCGGTCATCCAGTCCTGGAAAGTAACTTTCGATGGCGTCATTCACTGCCAGAAGATGAGCCGAGATCTCCTCACGGAAACTGCATTCAGCTTCTGCCATAGAATCTAGGATAGTTGTCATATGAGGGTAGAAAGTTGTCACTGACCTGAACTCTTTTCACGTAAAGTTGAATCTTACACTTGAATACTGCCACTTTGTCACGAACATTGCAAGGTTTCCTTGGAGTGAAATATTCAAGGAATTCACTTCAGAGAAAATCTGCCAAGTAGGCAACCTTTGTTACGAAACAGTCATCTTGCATCATTTCGTGAAGATTTTCTTTTGAGGTACGACCTTCTTGCAACAGCATCGTTATTTCTTCTCGAAGTTGCAGCAAGCGATTCAGAACTTTGCCACGTGAGAGCCAACGTACCTCCGTGTGAAACAGGAAAACAGAGAAGTCAGAGCCCAGTTCTTCACAAAGTATTTTAAAAATCCTTGAAGTTGTTGCGCTCCCTCAGATGTGCTTCACAATCTTCACAACGTCTGTGAGCACTTCTTGAAGTCCAGGTGGGATAGTCTTCATTGCCAAAGCATAAAGATGAATCATGCAATGAGTGAAGGAGACATGCGGAGCGACATTCTTCACGCATCATGGAAGGAACCTCATATGCACACAGACCGACAAGTGCTTCCCAACTCAGCCATGTTTAATAAGGAGAAAGGCTTCTAGGATTTTGAAAATATCTTCCCCACGAGTTGTTGTGGCTATTGGCTCAGAGGACAAGTACTCATCCTTCATACCTTCCTTGTCAAAGTAGCAAACATAAACAAGTTGGGAACATGAGGCAACATCTGTCGACTCATCCAGTTGCAAGGAATAAACAGGACTACTCTTCACAGCACTCACCACTTGCAGGAGAATGTCCTCACTCATGTCTGAGATCCTACTTTTGACTGTATCATTCAAAAGGGAAATTGCCCTCAACTTGTGTGCCTGCTGTTATACATAAATCACCTTTGATCGTTGTTTCCAAAATGCAAGGCTTAATCAGATTTTCACCAATGGCATGACTCTGTATGAGGCTTCTTGGTGTGCACGATTTTTAGAGCAATTCTGTATGAAGCCTCCATCGCGCTGCTTTGTTCTGACGAGGGAACTGACCAGTGGAATCGATGCACTGGCCTTCAGAGCAGCTTCTTTTCGCTTGAAGTAGTCCAAGCTTTTGTCCACCAGTTGGCTATGGTAAGACTCAAAATGAACCATCAGTTTGCTTGGCCTCATATTTTCATGATTCAAAATGGTGCTGCGCCTTCACATACATGAAATAAATTATTTTCTCCCAAACCCTCCGCGACCCCTCAAGAAACCCCAAACGACCCCCTAGGGGGTCACGACCCCCAGGTTAAGAACCGCTGATCTAAACTATTTGGGCGGTCACAGCCATGCATGGCATGTCATTCTCGAGAACTTCCAACAAACCCACAAAAAGGAGTTCCTGAAGGAGGGGGGGGGGGGGCACGTGCCCCCTGTCCAATTTCTCCAATCTCTATTGTATCTTGTATAATGCTATTAGGTCCCCACTCTCTCTTCTGCTCTCCAGTGTTGTCCGTCGCAATTTCTCCAGTCTTTCTTCATAAGTGTGTTCTCTCAGAGCTTCCAGTAGTTTGGTCGCTGCTCTTTGTATTCTTTCCAACTTTCTAATTTCTTTCTTCAATCTAGGTGACCACACTAACGCTGCATATTCCAGCCTTGGACGTATCATCCATGTTATTAGTTTCTTCACCATTTCTTCATCTTAATATGTTAATACTGCTTTTAAGTTTCTAAGAAGATTGTATGTTTCCCCAGTTATCCGATTTATACGCTTTCCAAAGGATAACTTGTCTGTTATTGTCACTCCGAGATCTTTTTGTTCTGTTTTTTTCATGATTCTTTCATTACTCAGAGAGTAGTTCCCCAATATTCGTCTACTGCTCTTACCAAACTCCATCACGCTACACTTCTCTGTATTGAATGTCATTTCCCATTTGCGTGACCATTCGCTTATTCTGTCGAGATCTTGGCTTGGGGCTACACAGTCATCTTCATTAGCCACCCTCCTCATTAGTTTAGCATCATCAGCAAACATATTCATATAGCTTGTCACCCCTTCTGTCATGTCAATTATATATATTGCTATCCTTCTCTCTGTACCTTTATCTCCAGTTTCCTTTCTGACCGTTCTATTTCTGCCGTGGTAGACGGTCAATGTTCTTCCCCTAAATCTATTAACAGTGGTGTCCCACAGGGTTCTGTCCTATCTCCCACTCTTTTTCTGTTGTTCATTGATGATCTTCTTTCCAAAATGAACTGTCCTATCCATTCCTACGCCGATGATTCCACTCTGCATTACTCAACTTCTTTTAATAGAAGACCCACCCTTCAGGAACTTAACGACTCAAGGCTGGAGGCTGCAGAACGCTTAGCCTCAGACCTTACTATTATTTCCGATTGGGGCAAGAAGAACCTGGTGTCCTTCAACGCCTCAAAAACACAGTTTCTCCACCTATCCACTCGACACAATCTTCCAAACAACTATCCCCTATTCTTTGACAACACCCAGCTATCACCTTCCTCAACACTAAACATCCTCGGTCTATCCTTAACTCAAAATCTCAACTGGAAACTTCATATCTCATCTCTTACTAAATCAGCTTCCTCGAGGCTGGGCGTTCTGTACCGTCTCCGCCAGTTCTTCTCCCCTGCACAGTTGCTGTCCATATACAGGGGCCTTGTCCGCCCTCGTATGGAGTATGCATCTCACACAGCTCTTCTGGACAGAGTGGAGGCTAAGGCTCTTCGTCTCATCAGCTCTCCTCCTCATACTGATAGTCTTCTACCTCTTCAATTCCGCCGCAATGTTGCCTCTCTTTCTATCTTCTATCGATATTTCCACGCTGACTGCTCTTCTGAACTTGCTAACTGCATGCCTCCCCCCCTCCCGCGGCCCCGCTGCACTCGACTTTCTACTCATGCTCATCCCTACACTGTCCAAACCCCTTATGCAAGAGTTAGCCAGCATCTTCACTCTTTCATCCCTCACGCTGGTAAACTCTGGAACAATCTTCCTTCATCTGTATTTCCTCCTGCCTACGACTTGAACTCTTTCAAGAGGAGGGTATCAGGACACCTCTCCTCCCGTATTTGATCTTCCTTTCGGCCACCTCTTTTGTTTCTTTTTTAGGAGCAGCGAGTAGCGGGCTTTTTTTTTATTATTGTTTTCCTTTTTTGTGTGCCCTTGAGCTGCCTCCTTTGTTGTAAAAAAAAAAAAAAAAAAAAAACAATCGGAGCCAGCACCGATCCTTGGGGGACTCCACTAGTCACTTCCGTCCAGCTTGATTTATTGTTTCTGATTACTGTTCTCATTTCTCTCTCCGTTAAAAAGTCTATAATCCAACCCTTATATTTTGCATCATCCTGTAGGTTTCTCCAAATAACTTGTTTATGTGCTTTTCTGGGGAGTGTGTCTTGCATCGTTACTCCCAAATCTTTTTTCTTCATGTACTACCTACGTTTTCTCCTCCCATCCTGTATGTTTTCCTCGGTCTTTTTATACTTTTCCCCATTTCCATAACATGCCATTTGTTTGCATTGAATTCCATCTCCCATAACTGGCTCCATCTATACACTCTGTCCAGGTCTTTTTGCAGTTCTTCACATTCTTCCTTCATCTTCACTTTCCTTATTAACTTTGCATCGTCTGCAAAAAAGCTCATATAACTTTTTATACCCTTTGGCATATCATTTATATATATTATGAACGTTATTAGTGTTTGTGTGTCATTTCAGGTAAAATATAAGTATCAAGTATATAAAGCAAATAGTCATGTCACGTGTTTGTGGAGGTCATCTTAGGTCCCAAGGGTGAGGTGTGTGTGTCTGTCTGTCTGCAGTGCTTGTTCCAGAGCCTCAAGGGAAGTGCCGGCAGCCTGGAAGGGGTTTTGGGGCCCCTATTCAGAGTGCCTTAAAGTGTGTGTGTGTGTGTGTGTGTGTGTGTGTGTGTGTGTGTGTGTGTGTGTGTGTGTGTGTGTGTAATTCACCACGGCCTGATCATGAGTTGGACTTGCTTTTGCCAGCAGGTACCCTCCCGACGTGAGTAAGTGCTCATTATTGTCGATCTCTGGGTACTGCCAAGACCTCACACACCACACACCCCATCCCTCTTGCTCAAGGGGGGACAGTAACCACTTCTAGTCAACGGAAAGAATCTGGCCTGAGCGGGGCTCGAACTGCCGCCTGTTTGGCCGTGAAGACTTGCAGTGCAGCGCTCTACCAATTGAGCTACCGGAGTGGTGTGTGTGTGTGTGTGTGTGTGTGTGTGTGTGTGTGTGTGTGTGTGTATCCACCTAGTTGTATTTACCTAGTTGTGACATACGGGAAAAGAGCTACGCTCGCGCTGTCCCGTCTCCATATCCGCTCCTATCCAACTTTTCCTTAAAATCATGAATGTTTCTTGCACAAACCACCTCCTCCTCCAGTCCATTCCACAGCTCAATGCTTCTGTTTATGAAGCTAAACTTTTTCACATCTCGCCTACACGTGGTCGCCCTCTACTCCTTTCCATGTCCTCTCATTTCTCTCTCACTCCACACACACAGGTCCTCCCTGTCCAGATTCTCCACCCAGCTCGCCACCCTGTACACCGCTATCAGGTCTTCTCTTCCTCTTCTTCTCTCCAGGGTTGTGAGCCCCATGCTATTGAGTCTTTCCTCGTAAGTCCGATCCCTAAGTTCCGGTACTATCTCTAATCTCTATCCAAGGGCACAATACATTCAAGCTTGAAATCGAGCAAATAGGGTACTGGGATTTATTTCAAGGAGCGTAAGCAACAGAAGCGCCAAAGTCTTCCTCAAACTATATATAACATTAGTTAGACCTCATCTTGACTATGCAGTTCAGTTCTGGTCACCTTACTATAGAATGGATATCAAAATGTTAGAATCAGTGCAGAGGAGGATGACTAAGATGATTCAGGGGTTGAGAAACTTGCCATACGAGGAAAGACTCAAACAGTTAAACTTGCATTCTCTAGAAAGGCGAAGGGTGCGTGGAGACATGATCTAGGTTTATAAATGGATGAAGGGCTTTAATAAGGGAGACATTCATAAGGTTTTGTTGGTAAGAGAACAGGGTAGGACACAAAGTTATGGGTTTAAACTGGATAAATTCAGATTCAACAGGGACATAGGCAAAAATTGGTTGACAAACAGGGTGGTGGATGAGTGGAATAGGCTTAGCAGTCATGTGGTGAGTGCCAATACAATTGTCACATTCAAAAATAGATTGGATAAATTCATGAACAGCGATTATTAGGTGGGGTTAGATACACGGGAGCTTAGGTTCAGAGGAGCTGCCTCATACAGGCCTACCGGCCTCTTGTAGACTCCTATGTTCTTATGTTATCTTAGTTGCCATTCTCTGTACTCTTTCCAGCTTTCTTATATTCTTCTTTTCATGAGGAGACCAGACCACTGCTGCATACTCCAATCTTGCCTTATCATTGTAACTATTATTTTATTCTTCATCTCGTCGTCCAAATACACAAATGCCGTCCTTATGTTCCTCAGCAAATTCATAGTTTGTCCCGTTATCCTGTTGATGTGTTTCTCCGGTGACATGTTCTCTGAGATAGTCACTCCCAGATCTTTTTCTTCCACTCCTTTGCATATTATCTCACTTCCCATCTAATAATCATATTCACATCTTCTACCACTCCTACCAAACACTATTTTTTTACATTTCCCAAGGTTGAATTCCATCTGCCATGTACCACTCCACTCCCATATTTTGTCCAGGTCTCTCTGCAATGCCTCACAGTCTTTCACATCATTGACTCGTCTCAATAGCTTTGCATCATCTGCAAACAAACTCACATAGCTGGTCACTCCTTCCACCATATCATTTATATAAACAACAAACATTATTGGCGCCAGCACCGAACCTTGTGCGACCCCACTCCTCACTGGACACCAGTTGGAAGCCTTGTCCCTAATTATTGTCCTCATTTCCCTGTTAGTTAGGAAGTCCTCCAGCCACTTAATCAGTCCATCACCCACTCCACCCCTATTTTTTTTTTCCAAATTAGTCTTCTGTGCAGTACTTTGTCAAATGCCTTTTTCAAATCCAGATACACTCCATCCCCCCAGCCTTCTCTCTCTTGTATTAAATCTGCCACCCTTGAGTAATAACATAACAAGTTGGTGACACACGATCTCCCTCCTGAATCCAAACTGGCAATCCGAGATAACTCTCACTTACCAAAAAATCCGACCACCTGTTTTTAACCAACCTCTCACATATCTTTGCAACCACACTAGTGAGTGATACCGGTCTGTAATTTAATGGGTCCTCTCTCTCTCCTCCTTTATAAATTGGTACTATGTTTGCTCTCTTCCAATCTTGTGGTACCCTTCCTTCACGCAGGGAGGCACTCATTATGGAGTGCAGTTTCTCTGCAAGTTGCTCACTACATTCTTTCAGGATCCAGCCTGACACTTCATCCGGCCCTGTCGCCTTTCTTACATCCAGCTTGTTCAAGCTTTCCTTGACCTCCTGCACCGTTAACTGTATCTCCTGCATAACCCTTCCTCTTTCCTGGCCCGGTGGTTGTACGAATTCGTCTTCCTTTGTGAAAACTCTATGAAAGCTGTTGTTCATCACTTCTGCCATCTCTGCTGGGGCTTCATATGCAGTTCCACCCATTTTCAGTTTATCGATTGTTTCTCTATTCTTTAATTTGCCGTTCACATGTCTGTGAAATAATTTAGGTTGGTCTTTGCATTTGTCGATTATATCTTTTTCATATTTCCGTTTTTCTTCTCTTCTAATCTTTGTATATTCATTCCTTCCTTGTTTGAAATTGTTCCATGCGTTGATTCTTCCTCGTCTCCTCCATCCCTTCCAGGCTTCCTCCTTTCTTTTCTAGCTGCCTTGCATCTTTTGTTAAACCACTTCTTTTACCAACATCCTTTTGGTTACCTCATGGAAATAACTATTATCGGCTTCTTTGTACAGCTTTAAAAACTCCTCCCACTTGTCTTGGGTACTTTTGGCTTTGTACAGCCCACTCCAATTTGCATTTTTTTTTAAAAAAGTGTGTGTGTGTGTTAAGCCCTTCAACCTATAGCCTTTCATCTGTAATAGTATTTATCTATGTTTATCTGTATATATATATATATATATATATATATATATATATATATATATATATATATATATATATATATATATATATATATATATATATATAGATATATATATATATATATATATATATATATATATATATATATATATATATATATATATATATATATATATATATATATATATATATATATATATATATATATATATATATATATATATATATATATATATATATATATATATATATATATATATATATATATATATATATATATATATATATATATATATATAATGATAATCTTTTTTATGCTTTTTAATATTTGTCCTGTAATAGATTAAATCACATAATTTAAATCAAAGCAACTCTGATATATGTCTGTCTGTTTATGTGTTTACAAATTCCATCATTTAGTAATTATTTACTTGCATTTCTTGGCTTTTGGAAATGCGTATCATCACTTTGCTTATATCCAGCCATCCATCTTGTTTCTTTCATAACTTACCAAGTCCTTCCTCGCTCTCCAGGCCTCAGCATCACCAGACCTTGGGAGCAGCAGCCCAGTGCCAACACCAGGCCACAAGACCCCAGGCTGCCCAGCACACTGCCAGTGCCGGGGATCTTCAGACCCGTCTCCAGCCTTAGGGAATGGAGGGCGGAGGGCTGCAGTGGCGGTGGCGGCTATAGTAATGTGTCAGCAATATTTTTTTTCTGCCTCTAGGTGTGGTAGTCTTTCTTGGTGGTGGGTCCCGTCGGCCAGCCCCAGCCCTCTATAGTGCAGGGAAGTGTTTATAGTGGCGCCACCTTGCCTGGATCACTTCTGATCCCCTCTTTTAGAGAGAGAATCTAGAGTCTGGGTTGACAGGCGTCCACCATGACAGCATGTGGGTAGTGTTGGGCCACTCGGCAGTGACTGAAAAATACTGTCTGTGGTGGTGGGAGGGACCCAAACCCTCATCCTGCACTGGTGGTCACTTTTTGTGTCAATTATTTATTATTACTATTATTATTATTATTATTATTATTATTATTATTATTATTATTATTATTATTATTATTATTATTATTATCTTTTTTATGTCGTAGCCTATAGCAGCGGCAGGCTTTGGTCAGTGGCCTGGCAGTGTTTTCAGTGGCAGGGTTGTAATTCCTGGGGCTGGATAGAGATTCCCAAATATCTTCTGCATCGGCCTAAAAATGCCCCGAAGAGTGCTGGGTTTTCAAAATTTTCCCCACCTGAGGATGCCTTCTAGACCCCCAAAAATATCTGCCAAAATTAGTCCTGAGTGGTGGTGGTGGTGTTGAAAGTGTTAATGACAGTGATGAGAAGCATTGTTAGGGGTGCTGGTGTGTAGTGATGAAGTGGTGGTGATGTCAGTCTGTGGTGGTGTTGAAAACTAGCCTCTTTTAAACGGTGATGACTGATGAGTGGTGGTGAACGGTGTTTACTGTACTGGTGGTGATGCAAATTGGTGTTGATGGCCTTTGTGGAGGTGTTGATGGCAGTGGTGATGAAATATAGGCATGTTTAGAGGTTCTGGTGTTGATGGTGGAGGTACTTTTTTTTTTTTTTTTTTTTTTTTTTACAGCAAAGGAGACAGCTTAAGGGCACAAAAAAGTAAACATTAATAAAAAAAAAAAGCAAGCTACTCGCTGCTCCTAAAAAGAATCCAAAGAGGTGGCCGAAAGATAAGTCAATTTCAGGAGGAGAGGTGTCCTGATTCCCTCCTCATAGGCAGCAGGAAATAGAGATGAAGGAAGATTGTTCCAGAGTTTACCAGAGTGAGGGATGAAAGAGTGGAGATGCTGGTTAACTCTTGCATAAGGGGTTTGGACAGTATAGGGATGAGCATGAGTAGAAAGTCTTGTGCAGCGGGGCCGCGGTTAGCATGCAGTTAGAAAGTTCAGAAGAGCACTCAGCATGAAAATATCGATAGAAAATAGAAAGAGAGGCAACATGGCGGCGGAATTTGAGAGGTAGAAGACTATCAGTATGAGGAGGAGAGCTGATGAGACGAAGAGCCTTTGATTCCACTATGTTTAGGTGAGCTGTGTGAATGGACCCCCCCCAAACATGAGATGCATACTCCATACGAGGGCGGACAAGGCCCCTGTAAATGGACAGCAACTGTGCGGGGGAGAAGAACTGGTGGAGACTGCAGAACGCCCAGCCTCGAGGAAGCTGATTTAGTAAGAGATGAGATATGAAGTTTCCAGTTGAGATTTTGAGTTGAGGATAGACCGAGGATGTTTAGTGTTAAAGAAGGTGATAGATGGGTGTTGTTAAAGAATAGGGGATAGTTGTTTGGAAGATTGTGTCGAGTGGATAGGTGGAGAAACTGTGTTTTTGAGGCGTTGAAGGACACCAGGTTCTTCTTGCCCCAATCGGAAAGAATAGTTAGGACTGAGGCTAAGCGTTCTGCAGCCTCCAGCCTTGAGTCGTTAAGTTCCTGTTGGGTGGGTCTTCTATTAAAAGAAGTTAAGTAATGCAGAGTGGAATCATCTGCGTAAGAATGGATAGGACAGTTCGTTTTGGAAAGAAGATCATCAATGAACAACAGAAAAAGAGTGGGAGATAGGACAGAACCCTGTGGGACACCACTGTTAAAAGGTTTAGGGGAAGAACAGTGACCGTCTTCCACAGCAGAAATAGAACGGTCAGAAAGGAAACTGAAGATAAAGGTACAGAGAGAAGGATAGAAACCGTAGGAGGGTAGTTTGGAAAGCAAAGATTTGTGCCAGACCCTATCAAAAGCTTTTGATATGTCCAGCGCAATGGCAAAGGTTTCACCGAAACCCATACTGGCGATCAGATAGAAGGTCAGAAGTGGAAAGGTGCTTTTGAATCTTCCGGTTAAGGAGTGATTCAAAAGCTTTAGATAGACAAGAAAGTAAAGCTATAGGACGGCAGTTTAAGGGATTGGAACGGTCACCCTTCTTAGGCACAGGCTGTATGAAGGCATACTTCCAGCAGGAAGGAAAGGTAGATGTTGACAGTCAGAGGCGAAAGAATTTCACCAGGCAGGGTGACAGCACGGAGGCACAGCTTTTAAGGATAATAGGAGGCACTCCATCAGGTCCATATGCCTTCTGAGGATTGAGGCCAGAGAGGGCATAAAAAACATCATTTTGAAGAATCTTTATAACAGGCATAAAGGAGTCAGAGGGAGGATGAGTAGCAGGAATATGCCAAGAATCGTCCAGAGTGGAGTTTTTAGAAAAAAGTTTGAGAGAAGAGTTAAGCCATAGAGATAGATGAGACGGCAGTGTTGCCATCAGGACTGAGGAGTGGAGGGAAAGATGAAGAAGTGAAGCTGGAGGAGATGTTTTTGGCTAGATGCCAAAAGTCACGGGAAGAGTTAGAGAAAGCAAGGTTTTGACATTTTCTATTAATGAAAGAGTTTTTGGTTAGTCGGAGAATAGATTTGGCACGATTCCGGGCAGAAATGTAAAGTTCATAAGTAACATTAGTTTGAAGGCTATGGTACCTTTTGTGAGCTGCCTCTCGGTCATTGACAGCATGAGAACAAACGTGATTAAACCAAGGCTTTTTAGCGTGAGGGGTAGAGAAAGAACGAGGAATGTATGCCTCAATTCCAAAGAGAATCACGTCTGTGATGCGCTGAGCACACACATAGGGTTCTCTATCCTGGAAGCAATAATCATTCCACGGGAAATCGGAAAAGTACATCCTCAGGTCGTCCCACCGAGCTGAAGCAAAATGCCAGAAGTATCGCCTTTTCGGTGGGTCCAGAGGGTGTACAGGAGCGATTGGTCAGGATGCAGAAATAAGATTGTGATCGGAGGAGCCCAACGGAGAGAACAGTTTGACAGAATAAGCAGAAGGGTTTGAGGTAAGGAAGAGGTCTAGAATGTTGGGCCGGTATCCAAAACGGTCGGGAATATGTGTAGGGTGCTGGACCAACTGCTCTAGGTCGTTGAGGATAGCAAAGTTGTAGGCTTGTTCACCAGGATGGTCAGTTAAAGAGGATGAAAGCCAAATATGGTGGTGAACATTAACATCTCCTAGGATGGAGATTTCAGCGAAGGGAGAGTGGGTCAAGATGTGCTCCACTTTAGAGTTCAAATAGTCAAAGAATTTTACATAGTTAGTAGAGTTAGGTGAGAGATAAACAACACAGATGTATTTAGTAATAGAATGACAATGAAGTCTTAGTCAGATGGTAGAAAATTCAGAAGAGTCAAGGTTGTGTGCACGAGAGCAAGTGATGTCGTTGCGCACGTAGGCGCAACATCCAGCTCTGGATTGAAATTTAGGATAGAGATAGTATGAGGGAACAGAGTAGAGGTTGCTCTCCGTAGCCTCAGAAACCTGTGTTTCGGTGAGGAAGAGAAGGTGAGGCTTAGAGGAGGAGAGATGATGTTCCACAGAATGAAAATTAGAACGAAGACCGCGAATGTTGCTGAAATTGAGAAGAAAGAGGTTCGAGGAGCTATCAAGACACCTCTCGGGTCGGCAGCCAGAAGGGGAGTCCGCCCTGGGGGAATTTGTAGTAGTAGTAGTAGTAGTAGTAGTAGTAGTAGTAGTAGTAGTAGTAGTAGTAGTAGTAGTAGTAGTAGTAGTAGTAGTAGTAGTAGTAGTAGTAGATGAAGTGAGGGATCTGACAGCCAGCATGCTCGGGGAGGTATGCCAAGACGTCACTACCGAGCCGGCACTGCTTCCCCTGGACGGCGAACACCTTCGGTACAGGACAGCCAATACCTCACAGGAGGCACGGGTTGATGTAAGTGCCCGCGGATTATGGGTGCGCGGACAGCGGGCGTTCATGGACATCCGCATATTCGACCCGATGGCTGCCTGTCACCGTGAGCTGCCCCTGCAAGCCGCCCACCATAGGAACGAGCAGGAGAAGACAAGGGCATACGGTGAAAGAATCCAACATGTGGATCAAGGCAGCTTCACCCCCCTCGTCTTCACCACATCCGGCGGGATGGGTCCCAGGGCCCAATGCTTCTACGCACGCCTCGCGGAACTAATCTCAGAAAAGAAGCATCAGCCAAGGAGCCACGTTGTCGCCTGGATGAGGTGTCGCCTCTCGTTCTCCCTGCTCAGGTCGGCCATCCTATGTCTCAGGGGCACCACACAATCTGGCCCAAAAGCCACCAACATCTCCAATATGGACTATGAAGCCACAGTGGTGGAGAGTGACATTAAGGTGGGTCGGGAGTGACTTGAGTAGGGAAGGAAAGGGGGATCTAGACGTAATAGATGATAGGTGATTTAGTGTCAGGTAGTATTAGTGATATGGTTGGATGCCACAGTCATTAGCGAACAGAGTTGGGGCTAATGACCTCCAAGCTATGGAGCCCTCCATGATTATGTGTCGGGAAAATAAACATGGGTGGAGGTATCATTTATGTAGTAGTAGTAGTAGTAGAAGTAGTAGTAGTAATAGTAGTAGTAATAGTAGTAGTAATATTATTATTATTATTATTATTATTATTATTATTATTATTATTATTATTATTAGTAGTAGTAGTAGTAGTAGTAGTAGTAGTAATAGTAGTAGTAATATTAGTAGTTATAGTAGCAGTAGTAGTAGTAGTAGTAGTAGTAGTAGTAGTAGTAGTAGTAGTAGTAGTAGTAGTAGTAGTAGTAGTAGTAGTAGTAGTAGTAGTAGTAGTGATAATAGTAATAGTAGTAGTAATAGTTGTAGTAGTAGTTGTAGTAGTAGTAGTAGTAGTAGTAGTAGTAGTTGTAGTGATAATAGTAATAGTAGTAGTAATAGTTGTAGTAGTAGTTGTAGTAGTAGTAGTAGTAGTAGTAGTAGTAGTAGTAGTAGTAGTAGTTGTAGTAATAGTAGTAATATTAGTAGTAATATTATTAGTAGTAGTGGTAGTAGTAGTAGTAGTAGTAGTAGTAGTAGTAGTAGTAGTAGGTGATTTAGTGCTAGGTAGTATTAGTGATATGGTTGGATGCCACAGTCATTAGCGAACACTGCTTCCCCTGGACGGCGAACACCTTCGATACAGGACGGCCGATACCTCACAGTATTACCCTGGCAGGGTGTGTGAAGAGAGGAAGGAAGGAGAGGCCATCAGGGTGGTATGTGTGTCGTTCTCAGGGATAACAATGGATAAGCGCAAACACTCACTAGTTTTAGTTAGGACTTAATTAAGGTGTGGAATGGTGGAGTCTGTGTTTCCCCGTGTGGGTGGAAACAATTATGATGTTAGTGCTAATTATTCCCATGTGTGCATGTTAGTTTAAGGTGTTAATGTTATCCTGTGTTGATGGTATTTACAAGTGTAATTCATGATGTAAGATACGTAAGCTAACGGCTAATCAGTGGACCCTGTCCTATGACCCTTAGTTCACCATCAGAATCTCTAAACAATAATTACCTCAGGTAACATTCTTAAAGTCGCCTTACCTATATTACTTGGGCAGGTGATGATCCTGTGTGCGATAATGGTGCCTTATAAGACTGGGTGAATAAACTACTAATTTTACTCTGTAGTTTAAATGATCAACAATGAAATCTACTTTGAGTGAAAGTAGTAGTAGTAGTAGTAGTAGTAGTAGTAGTAGTAGTAGTAGTAATAATAATATTATTATTATTATTATTATTATTATTATTATTATTATTATTATTATTATTATTATTATTATTATTATTATTAGTAGTAGTAGTAGTAGTAGTAGTAGTAGTAGTAGTAGTAATACTATTAGTAGTAATAGTTGTAGTAGTAGTAGTAGTAGTAGTAGTAGTAGTAGCAGTAGTAGTAGTAGCAATAGCGGTGTTAGTAGTAATAGTTGTTATCGTAGCAATAGTTGTTGCTGATATTACTGTTGTAGTATAGGTATTATCATTTCCTGCTGTTGTCGTTGTCATTGTCATATTTACACATGGACAAAACGTTAATAATGTCATCGGCTTAACTACAAGGGACGGAAAATAAATAGACTGATGCTTTCATTGTATTACATTTCGGTATATTTTCATTAATTATCTCCATTAGCTCTTCTTAAAATTTAGCTCCCTTATTCTCCTTTCGTACGTAGTGACTCTCTCTCTCTCTCTCTCTCTCTCTCTCTCTCTCTCTCTCTCTCTCTCTCTCTCTCTCTCTCTCTCTCTCTCTCTCTCAGTCAGTCACTCAGTTAGTCAGATAGCCAGTCAGTTAGATAGTTAACCATTCACTCATTCATTCAGTGTGTTAGCCATTCATTCATTCATTCATTCATGCAGTCAGTCAGTCAGTCATTTAGTCAGTCAGGCAATCAATCATTTTTTTTACGTAGCCACAGAGTCAGTCAGTCAGTCAGTCAGTCAGTCAGCTAAATCAGTCAGTCATTTATGCATTAATTAATCTGGCAGTCAGACAGTTACGTAGGTAGACAGACAGCTAGTCAGTCAGTCAGTCAGTCAGGCATTTAGTCAGTCAGGCAGTCAATCATTTTTTTTACGTAGCCACAGAGTCAGTCAGTCAGTCAGTCTGCCAAATCAGTCAGTCATTTATTCATTAGTTAGTCAGGCAGTGAGACAGTTACGTATGTAGTCAGACAGCTAGTCAGTCAGTCAGTCAGTCAGTCATTTAGTCAGTCAGCCATTCAGTCAGTTATTTTCGTAGCCACACAGCCAGCGAGTCAGTCGGTCAGTCAGTCACTTACATCAGCATGGTCAGCTAGTCAAGATAAGTCAGTCAGTCAGTCAAGGCATTCAATCAGCCATTCTTAAACTAAGTCAGTCACTCCAGCAGGGAGCGCCATCAAATCCCGGAGTCTGCCTTACAAAAAAAACGTTTTCTATCGTGTGCCGGGGCGGGGCTAGGGCCAGCGTGACCTTGAGGGCGGCGCAGGGATGAATGATGGGCCTTTAAACTCTGCCATGCATGCCGGACCCGAGCCAGTCGCGGCGCCCTGAATCACACGTCACCGGCTACTTCGGGGGTCATGTTGGTAAACCTTTCGGCGTCCAGGCACACACACTGGGCAAGGCTGTCGTGGAGTGTTGGGCGTGTCCAGGGGTAGTTTACGGCCCTGGCGGTAGTCTGACGAAGCCTCTGTGATGGGACCTTGAAAATACTCCGGAAAACTCATTACAGGTGTTCAGGTCTCTGCAGCTTCAGCAGCTACCTGCGAATTCGCATCAGCAATAGGTGGGGAGGCACCTTGCCTGGCACACTGAGCAGTGTAATACCACGGTAGTTGTTGCAGTCCTGGCGGTCCCCTTTCCCTTTCCAGATAGGGACGACCAACCCCCTCTTCCAGTCATGAGGAATGGTACCGGACTGTCTTACGGCAGTCAAGACCGCATGCAACCCATGGATCATGGCATCACCTCCAACTTTGAGCAGCTCCGCGCTGATGTTACAGGCACCAGGTCCCTTCCCACCCCTCAACTTGGCCACAGCCTCCCTGATCTCACCCAGAGAGGGTGAGCTTTCGTCAACTGGTGGGTCAGCATTCACCACTTGCAACCCAACAAGGAAGTTGCGTACATGGAGGGTCCGCCATAATATATATATATATATATATATATATATATATATATATATATATATATATATATATATATATATATATATATATATATATATATATATATATATATATATATATATAATTCGCTCCCAGATTTATTAGCAAAATATGTTTAAGAGAGCCATAGAAAACTGGTTAATAGAGGCAATAATTTTTAGCACTTTTTCAAAAAAATTCTTAGTATTAGCGCACGCTCTCGATAAGCTAATACCAGATATTCCAACAACAGTGTGTGTGTGTGTGTGTGTGTGTGTGTGTGTGTGTGTGTGTGTGTGTGCCTGCGTGCGTGCGTGCGTGGGTGCGTGTGTTCGTGCATGCGACAGCCGTCCAGATCTAGACTCCCTCTTTTTCCGCCCTAACTCCAAGCTAAACCGAACTGAACAAAACTAACCGTTGAAAACCGAGGTCTAACCCTAAATCGCCACACACATACGGCATGGTGAGACAGAGAAATGGCTCCCCCACACACCACCCCCCTCCTCGTGCTGACGAGTGAGCGCATCGACACGCTGGTGGCCGAGCACAAGCAGGTGCTGGGGCGCGGCGCCTCGTGCACGGTGTACCTGGTGGAGGTCGGCGGCGCCCTGTGCTGCCTCAAGGTGGCTAGGGAGCAGCGCCTCGCCGGCATGTTCCGCAGGGAGTTTGACATCCTGCTGGACCTAGACGGCGCGGCGGGCGCCCCCAAGGTCTTGGGCACCAGCTTTGGGTTCCCCGCCATGCTCACCACCTTCCGCGGCCAGAACACCTTCTGCGACCTGCAAAACCTTGCTCCCCGCGACACTGACAAACTGGCGGCCTTCGTGGCGCTGGCCCGGGACGTGCGGCAGCTCCACGCCCGCGGATACGCCCACACCGACATCAAGCCCGACAACGTGGTGCTGCACCAAGGCGCCGATAGCCTCCTGCAGGTGTCCCTCATTGACTACGGCTTGGCCAAGACATTCGGCACAGGACTCCGCAACGCGCTCACGCACACGCACTGCACGCCCTGGATAGCCCCGGAGCTGCGGCGCGGCGCGCCGTGCTCGCCCCCTGTGGACGTGTTCTCCCTCGGCTACGTCCTGAAGCGCGTCCTGGCCACGTGCCACACACGCGTTACCCCGGCCTGGAGGTGCTGGCCGACAGCGCCATGGCAGCAGACCCGGAAGAGCGGCCCTCGGTGGCCCAGATCATCGAGACAGTCAGAATGTACGCGGGCGAGACATCCAAGAAGGCGGCCTTTGTCCGGCGTGTTCGCAAGGCCTTTTCCTGCCTCTTCCCGCGCCGCCGCCATTACTAAGGAGGAAAACAAGGCAGGATTTCCTTTCCTAACGGATGAATGGTTTTACCAGTCCAATTCTTTCCTTTGGAGGCAGATACTCCACACCCACCAGTAGGTGAGGAATGCACACCCATAAGGAGGAAGACAAGGCAGGACTTCCTTTCCTAGCGTCTGAAGACTTTTACCTGTCCAGTTCTTCCCTATGGCGGCAGTTACTCCACACCCACCAAGGAACACACTTCTTAGTGGATTTAACTTTATATTTTATCATCTACTTATCCATCTATCTATATATTTATATTTGTATCCATTTATCAACTTGGCTATCTTTTTTATCTGTGTACTTCTCTCTCTCTCTCTCTCTCTCTCTCTCTCTCTCTCTCTCTCTCTCTCTCTCTCTCTCTCTCTCTCTCTCTCTCTCTCTCTCTCTCTCTCTCTCTCTCTCTCTCTCTCTCTCTCTCTCTCTCTCTCTCTCTCTCTCTCTCTCTCTCTCTCTCTCTCTCTCTCTCTCTCTCTCTCTCTCTCTCATTGCTGGTCAAGCTACATGTACTTCTTCCCTTTCAATCTCTCTCTAAACGCTTTTATCCAATATAATTTCAGAAGTATGCAGAAACACACACACACACACACACACACACACACACACACACACACACACACACACACACACACACACACACACACACACACACACACACACACACACACACACACACACACACACGATAAAAACGGCATATCAGG
This sequence comes from Eriocheir sinensis, assembly GCF_024679095.1. Classification (NCBI taxonomy): domain Eukaryota; kingdom Metazoa; phylum Arthropoda; class Malacostraca; order Decapoda; family Varunidae; genus Eriocheir; species Eriocheir sinensis. The sequence goes on along the minus strand of NW_026112054.1, from coordinate 458,802 downwards.
AAAAAAGCAGATGGTATGGAATTAAACAGGATGAGGAAAACAATACAATTATGTGCGTGTGTGTGTGTGTGTGTGTGTGTGTGCGAGTGAGTGAGAGAGACAGAGACAGCAACAACGACAATAACAACAACAAGGACACACCAAACACTAGAACAACGTCACGCTCCAGTTCTCTACATAGTCAGCCTAATTTAACCGGCCAAACTTCGCCGCCGCTGTGTGTCTCCTGCGAGGAAAGTCCTGGCGCGGCGGAGTTTTCGGAGACTGAAAGGCCACGCAAGATTAGGAGTCACTTGCTTGGCGCTCTAGTTCTGTTCCTCCGCCTCTCGTTTTCTTTCTGTGCGACTCAGGAGTAAGTTAAGTTCAGCTTCTCTTTATCTCGGCTTGCATGTTGAGGTTACGAGAGAGAGAGAGAGAGAGAGAGAGAGAGAGAGAGAGAGAGAGAGAGAGAGAGAGAGAGAGAGAGAATAATGAGGAGTAAGATATTATAGAAGAGAAAGTGGATTGATGATAAAGGAGATGGAAGAGAAAGAGGGATGGAGGGAGAGTGAGAGAGAGTGTTAGGAAGCAAACTATGGCAACAAGCATATGATTAAGAACAAACAGAAGAACAAGAACAACTAGAGGAATAGAACAAAAGTATGAGTGTACGTAGAGATGAAGTATATTGGTGAGAAAGCAGTGGAAGAAAACAAAATGAGACAGGCACAAGCAGAGAAGTGAAGGGAGCTGAAAAAAGTGAAAGAAAAATCCGCCTCTACTTGACCTCGGAAAAAAAGGAAAATTACACGTGCAGTGAGAAGGGAACTGAATGAGAGATTAACGACGAGAGAACGAGAGTGGGCCGGGAACGACAGGGAGGTGAACAAAAAAAAGCAAAAAAAAAAAAGCACTGGGAGAAAATTATATATGCATCAATTCGGCTTGACGTCTTGGCCTGTAGATAAGAGATAATTCGTATTTCTTGGCTTTTCTTCGTTTTCTTAGTTAACCATTTCAAGGGGGACTTAACTCACTGTTCTATAGCTTTGGTTATGCTTATTTATGTGGTTATTCAACGTCTCACTTAGGATACATAACATATACCACGAAATTCTTGGTTAGTGAGAAAGATAGTAAGACTGATATAGATAGACAGATAGACAGATAGACGGACAGAGTTAGAGAGAGGGAGGCAAACTTTTGGCCTTCGAGATCATAATAGTGGAGTGCTGATACTAGTGCTGCTGATGATGATGATGATGCTTGCACAAACTTTCAGCCAATATTATAACAGTTCCCTGAAAGCCTCACATTAGCAGCTTTGTATCAGTTTCTGATTCTGATTTTGAACACTCCTTTAACCTTTTTTTATTTTTTTTCATTACGCCCTTGAACTGTCTCCGTAGCTGTATTCTAATAGCTCTCTCAGACGTCTGTTGTTGTTGCTCATCCTGAACCTCTTCAACCACGTGTCTCTAAGTCTCCCTCTCAGTCTGGTGCCCCTGACTCTGCCGTGCAATGCTGCGTTTGGCCATCGTTCGTCATGACCACATGACCAAACCATCTCCTTTGCATATCTTGCACTCTGTCCAGAATTGTAACTACTTGTCCCATTCTTGCTCTCACCTCCTCATTTCGTACTCTGTCCTTCCATCATCCGCAGACTCTTTTCAAACACTTCATCTCGAGTGCAAGTAGTTTCCTCTCCTCTTCCTTCTTCAGCACCCACCACTCCGCTCCGTATAGAGTGGTAGGTACTACAACGGCAAACAGCAATCTAAGTTTCAATCTTGTGCTCGTCGTATCTGCCGTATCTTGCCATAACCTTCCAAACGCTATCTGTCCCATTGCGATCCCTTCCCTTACAGTTTTCCCTGTTGTCCCGTCGCTTGTATTCACGCCTAGGTATTTAAATTCATCCACCTGTTCAATCACTCCAGTACTCAGTCGTATGTTTAGATCTCCTCTCTCTCTTCCAATTGTCAGGCTCTTTACCTTGTCTTTATTGATCTCTAGCTTTTATCTCTTACATTGTTCTTCGACCTTCTGCACCACCCTTTGTAAGTCTTCAGTTGTCTCTGCTACCACCACTATGTCGTCAGCATATCTTAGGTTAGTGTACCTGACACCGCTCATCTCTACGCCTCCTTCTTCTCCCTCCAGTGCCTCCACCATTACCCTCTCTAGATACAGGTTAAATAAGGGTGGAGCGAGGGGGCAGCCCTGTATAACACCTCTTGTGGTTGGGAAGGTGTCTGTCACGATGTCGGCCTTCCGAACTCTTGCCTTTGTGTTTCCATACATTTCTTCCACTGCCTCTATCAGATCCTTCTCAAATCCCCAACTCCTCATTACTCTCAGCATACTTTCTCTATGCACCGAATCGAAGGCTTGTTTGAAATCAATAAACACACACTAGGCAGTAGGTATCTTTACCTATTTCCCATCTCTTTTCTATGATTTGTGTGAGCGTGAAAATGTGATCAATCGTCCCTCTTGCATTTCTGAATCCAGCCCGCTCCTCCCTTAGTATTTCCTCTTCTTTATGTTTCATTCTGCGCTGTATCATTTTAGCAAACAACTTGTGCGCAATAGCCATAACTATTGCCAGGAAACATCAGGAATGAACCATTTTAACGATGACTATATATGAAGGCAGTTATTGGGGTCGAGGAGGCAGTTTTTGGGTCTGAAATTGGCAAACAGGAAGCTGGGTACGACAGTCAGTAGTAGTATTAGTATCAGTAGTAGTGGTAGTAGAAGTAGTAGTAGTAGTAGTAGTAGTAGTAGTAATAGTAGTAGTAGTAGTAGTAGTCGTAGTAGTAGTAGTAGTAGTAGTAGTAGTAGTAGTAGTAGTCGTAGTAGTAGCAGTTCGGAGAGCACACAGCTTATACGATTACCTCCATAAAGAAAAAAAAAATAGAACTTTGAATAATTTTTTACCACGAACGAACAAGGCACAGAGTCGAAGTCTTTATTTAGGAAGCCTCAGTTTACACTATCATGATCTTTAATCTCCATAAATAAAAATTTCATAGCCATTTGCACCTCTCTAAATATGTATACTTAGTGATTTGAGCGATAATTTCCTTAATTAATACAGACGTTAAATAACCACATATATAACCATAACCAAAGCTATGGAACAGTGAGTTAAGTCCCCCTTCAAATGGTTAACTAAGAAAACGAGGAAAAGCCAAGAAGTACGAATTGTCTCCTACCTGAAGGCCAAGACGCCAAGCCGAATGAAAGAAAACGCATATATGAAATTTAGGAAAGATTCGAGGAGGAGATAAATTTGTGATTATCCGGAGAAAAGACGAGCAAGACGGATTCCAAATGAGGGCAGACACTGGAATTGATGGGCGGGAGGACAGAGAGAGCATGATGAGTGACAGAGGGCGAGGGAGGAGAAAGGGAGAGACCTGAGGGCAAGAGAAGCGATGGGAGGCAAGGGAGAGGGAGAGATGCCTGATGGGGAGAGAAGAATGACGCAAATGAAAGGAAGAGGGAGAGATTGAGATATGGAAAAATGAGGGAAACGGAAGCAAAAATGGGAAAATCATAGAGGAAGGAGAGCTTCAAGGGGAGAGGAAGGGAGATAAATAATTACGAGAGGGAGAAGAAGCGGAAGGGAGAGGGAATTTGAAGGAAGGGAGGAAGGGAATCAACTAATTAGGAGAAAAGGATAACTGAAAAGGAGAATGAGGGAATGAGAAGACTGAAAAAAGAAAGAAAGAGAAAGAAGAGACGAAAGAAGAGAGGGAAATAGGATACATAAGGAAGATGGAAGAAGGGGAGACGGGAAGGGTGAATGAGGCGGAGAATGGAGGAGGAGAAAGTGAACCAGAAAGAAAGATAAAGAAGGGAAGAGAAGAAAGAAGCGAGAAAAATAGGATAAAGAAGGATGGTGGAGGAAGGGGCTGAAGGCGAGGGTAGCTGAGGAGAAAGGAGGAGAGGGAGACTAAGAAAGAGTTGAAGAAAGGAAGAGAAGAAAGAAGAGAGGGAATTAGGAGATATACGGAAAAGGAAGGAAGGAGGGAACTAGGAAGAGATATAAAAAGGGAGGCAGGCAGGAAGGGAGGTAAGAAGGAGAGGGGAGAGGAGGGGAGAGAAGGGGGAGAGAAGGGGGAGAAGAAAAGCGAGAGTGTGGAGAGAAGGCATGTTTTGTGGCCGGCCTCGAGGGAGAAGTAATTAGGGGGGAGTAATTAAGGAAGCATAATTGTATTCCTGTGCATAATGACGGAGCCTTGCTTGCAAGGTAAATACATGGAGGTTTATTTCGTATGCCGGAAGCGCCTTCATTCGAGAAAGATAGATAAATAGATACAGATATAGATAGGTAGATAGATAGATATAAATAGATAGACAGAATTACCCCCACATGACTTAGAGGGACAAATACCTTTTACCTGAACATTAGCACACCTTTGTCGTTCGCCTGCTCTCCGAAATAGATAGATAAATAAATAGATAAATACCTTCATGTAACTCAGAGGGACAATAGTTTTTTTTCCTGAACATTTGCACACCTTAAAAGTTCATACGCGCTCCTTTGACACACAGTTAAAGAGAAAACGAGCTGCAGAGATCGCCAAACCAAGGAAAGCTTTATATAATAACTCAATAGCTTCAGAAGCCAGCAGAAACATCGCTCCACAAAACGACTGGAAAACATTATGTATTATTACCTGCTAGATTTAGAAGGAAAACACTTAACTCGATAATATATCAGAAGCCAGCAGAAACAACTTACTAACACGACTGAAGGAAGCTATATGTTATTGTTTGCTATATTTACAGATCGCTCAGAGACCAAAGAGACTGTTAGAAAACTCAAGGATCGCCAAACAAATTAAAACATTAATTACTCCATAACTTCAAAAACCAGCAGAAACATCGCTCCACAAGACAACCGGAAAACATTGATTATTACGTGCTAGATTTAGAAGGAAAACACGTAACGCGGTAGTATACAGAAACCAGCAGAAACATCGCTCCACAAGACGACCGGAAAACATTGATTATTACGTGCTAGATTTAGAAGGAAAACACGTAACGCGGTAGTATACAGAAACCAGCAGAAACATCGCTCCACAAGACGTCAGGAAAACATTGATTATTACTTGTTAGATTTAGAAGGAAAACACGTAACGCGATAGTATACAAAAACCAGCAGAAAACACTTAATAACACGACTGAAGGAGACTATATATTATTGTTTGCTATATTTAGAGATCGTACAGACCAAAGAGACACACAGTTAGAAAACTCAAGATCCGTCAAACAAATGAAAACACAAAAAAAACTCAACAGTAAATCAAAAAGCAGCAGAAAACGAGCTCAAGAAACTAACTGGAAATCATATTATCACTTGCTAAATTTACAGAACATACAGAGACCACAGAGGAATACAAACCCCAAAATACTTCACAAACCAACAAAAAATCGTCTGAACACGCTACTACCACCACAACCCCTGGTATTAAAACTTCTCAGTGCCTGCAAACTTCAGAGACCAAGCAGCGACATATTACACTTCAGGAGCAAACGAAGACACATTAATCATAGAAAACGAGACTCAGGCGGCGAGGGGGAGACACAAGCGAGGAGGCGCGCACACAGAGGCGCTTATCCGACCCTCGCCACCCGTCTCGCTGTCTCCCTTCTGCTAATCTTTACAGGCCCTAAACGCTCAAGTGAATTGCAACTCATTACTACATATCACGACATGACGAGGCCACTTGACCGACGTGACATTAAACAAGTTGACACTATTGTTTTAGATTTTGCCAAAGCCTTCGACAAAGTCCCGCAAAAAAGACTGTCATTAAAATTGAAATACTACGGTATTCCAGGACCTATTCTTCACTGGATCACTGCATTTCTTACCAACAGGACTCAACGTGTTCTTCTTGACGGATCTTCATCCGACACTGTCCCTGTTTCTTCAGGTGTCCCACAAGGCACCGTTCTAGGCCCCATTCATTTCCTTCTGTACATTAACGATCTTCCACTGTCAACGCCTAACTCCTCCACTAGACTATTTGCCGACGATAGTTTACTGTTTAGAGCAGTAAAGACTACTGACGACTGCAGACTACTACAAAACGACTTGGACGCCCTCGAGCGGTGGGAGCGCACCTGGCAGATGCAAACCAGACGAATGCAAACTATTAAGATTCACCAGAGCGCACAACCCCATCCATCACACTTACACTCTCCACAATTCAAATTTAGAATCAGTTCACACACACAAGTACCTTGGTATCCATCTCTCAACTAACTTGAAACTCAACACCCACATAGACCATATCAGTGCCACAGCCAACAGAACACTGGGGTTCCTGAAGAGGAATTTACATAACTGCACACCTGACATTAAACACATAGCTTATGACGCACTTGTGAGACCAACACTGGAATACTGCTCCACGGTGTGGGATCCTCACACAAACAGAAACACTGATAGGTTAGAACAAATCAACACCAAGGCGGCAAGGTTCATTACAAACAATTACACTCGAACGCCTGGCATCACAACACGGATCAAACAACAGATAAACATGGACCCTCTTCACATACGCAGACAAGCACACAGACTTACACTTATGTACAAGATCACAAACACTCACATCGACATTGACCCACAAACATACCTACACAACGCAAACAGCCAACGTACTCGTAACACACACATCCATAAATACCAAACATATCACACTAACACTGACGCATACAAGCACTCATACTTTCCATGCACCATACGTGACTGGAACAGCCTCCCTCAACAGATTTTAGACTGCGGTACAATAGACTCATTCAAAAAACAAATACACACTCACTTGTCACCACAACACACCAACACTAACAATTACACTTGAATCACTTCCCTCCCCTGCACACCCGGCTCCCCCGTCCCCCCAACAGCCAACAAATATGCGTGTTATGCACCTGTACGGGTGCCCTGCGCATTACTGTCCAGATCCAGATCCAGAATTAAGACACCTCTCCTCCCGAAATTGACCTCTCTTTTGGCCGCTCATTACTTATGTTTTTGTAGGAACAGCGATTAGCGGGCTTTTTTTTTTTACAGCTTTGTTCGTTGCCCTTGAGCTGTTTCTTTAGCTGTAATAAAAAAAAAAGCAAATGAACAGAGGTTGCTAACCCATGGTTGCCCTGCACACATTCTGAATGTTTTGGCTCATGATTTGGAAATTGGTAACATAGAAGAACATGTGGTTCATGTTGTAAAATACTTATAAAACCATCACTCTGCCTCAGCAAGATAACGTGAGAAAGGCGGTCAACGTCTTGTTCTGCCCCAGGACACTAGACGGACCAGGCGTGGCTGACTGAAGATGTATATCTATATTAGCTCAGGTAAATTTGTGAAGTTGACAGGGAAAATATTGATATCAAAGTTAGAGAGTGTTTTATTTGTTTATTTTTCAATTCTATACTGTTGCCCTGCAATAAAATCAAGATTTAAATCAATGAAAAAAAAATTCAAATAATATAAATCTTGATTTAAATCAATGACTTAAAAAAACTTTAAGCGTTGTGAATTTTGAATGTAGCTCAAAATAGATGCTCTGGATCGTTATCCACAAACATTTACGTTCAATAAGGCTTTCATAGCGGTTGTGGGTGTGAATGTGAAAAACACTTATGAGCCAAAAGCGAATTCTTCAGCCGATGCATGGAAATAAACGCAAATGTAAAATGATTTACTTCGACCGAAAACAAAAGCACCGCTTGAGAAGATTTGAGCAGAAGAAAATAATCAGTCATTTGCACCGTGTTATACTAAATATGATTCCTTGAGTCAACGAAACACGCTCTTGACTGATTGGTGTTAGCGTGGTGATGAATCTATTAGCACCATCACCACCACCGCCATCATCACCATTTCCTATTTTCACTACCATCACTTCAACTACCAAAAACAACCACCTTTTCCTATCTCTACCACCATCACCACCACCACCAGCACCACCGAAGTCAACAGTTACTATCTTTCTCTTGTTTCCCCGTCAAGGCGAATTTTCCTTCACTTTATCGACGCGGCCATTCACAGGCGAGGGAAAGGTAGTCCGATGAAGAGCCCGCTCGAAACTGTGTACACAATTACACATTTTGCCCCCGCCGCCGTCGAAAGCATTGTTGATGTGGTATCCAGAAACTGCTCAAATATTAGCCAGGAAAGAGCGGCGAGGCGGGGCGCGGAGTAGTCAACGGAGGCCGAAAAGTAACCAAGCTTGGGAGGGTCGCCGCCGAGTTTGGGATTTTTTTTTGAAGGCTGTTATTACTGTTATTATTGTTATTATTATTGTTCCGCCCGTTTTGAAGAGTGTGGCGGAGGCGGGGACAGTGTGTGTGTGTGTGTGTGTGTTGCCTCACGAGGTGTCAAGTAGAGTTCAAAGGCTGCTGCTGTGTCACGCCATCAACATACACAAGTCACAGAACGCCCCCGGACACTCCGAGATGCCCGTGTCAGCTGACCATCACCGGAGCGACGACGCGGCGCGGCGAGCACTGCACACCCTGCGGGGCTAGACGCTGAACACCTTCTAGTTTAGCAATGTCCTTTGCAAGGTGGGGAGATCAAAACTGTACCGCATATTCCAAGTGGGGTCTGACTAAACTATTGTAGAGCGGAAGTATTACATCTTTATTCTTCAATAAAAAGTTTCTTTTAATGAAGCCCAACATTCTGTTCGCTTTATTTGCTGTATCGATGCATTGATGTGAGAATTTGAGGTTTGACGCGATTTTGACCCCCAGGTCCTTAACGCATTGAACGCTTGTGAGTTTAACGCCGCGCATTTCGTAATCGAACTTCTTATTTTTTTGTTCCAACTTGAAGGACCTGGCACTTGTCTACGTTAAAGGGCATCTCCCATTTATCCGACCAAGCTGAAATTTTGTGCAAATCCTCTTGGAGGCTTTGCCTGTCTTCGTCAGTGAGAACCGAGTTACCAATCTTTGTGTCGTCTGCAAATTTATTAATGCGATTATTGAGTCCAACATCCACATCGTTGATGTAAATAATGAAGAGCACTGGGCCAAGAACCGAGGCCTGAGAGACGCCACTAGTGACCGGCGCCCACTCTGAGTTAAATCCGTCAATCACAACTCTTTGTTGTCTGTTGCTCAACCAATTCGCGATCCATTGGTTTAATTGACCGTCAATGCCTATTTGCTTTAATTTATAAAGTAGTTTATGATGTTGGACTTTATCAAACGCTTTCTGGAAATCAAGATAGACTACGTCCACTGATTTGGTTACGTCATAAACTGAGAAGAAATCGTTATAGAAGGTCAGTAGGTTTGACAGGCAGGATCTTTTGTTACGGAAGCCATGTTGTGAATCCCCAATTAATGAGTGGCTTTCGAGGTAACTCCCAATTTTGTCTCTAATTATGCTCTCGAGTAGCTTACCTACAATTGAAGTTAGACTAATGGGTCGGTAGTTACCTGGTATTTTTTTGTCTCCTTTCTTAAAAATCGGTGTCACTTTAGCCTTTTTCCAATCCGAAGGACGATACCAAGAGAGAGAGAGTGTGTGTGTGTGTGTATGTGTGTGTGTGTGTGTGTGTGTGTGTGTGTGTGTGTGTGTGTGTGTGTGTGTGTGTGTGTGTGTGTGTGTGTGTGTGTGTGTGTGCGTGTGTGTGTGTGTGTGTGTGTGTGTGTGTGTGTGTGTGTGTGTGTGTGTGTGTGTGTGTGTGTGTGTGTGTGTGTGTGTGTGTGTGTGTGTGTGTGTGTGTGTGTGTGTGTGTGTGTGTGTGTGTGTGTGTGTGTGTGTGTGTGTGTGTGTGTGTGTGTGTGTGTGTGTGTGTGTGTGTGTGTGTGTGTGTGTGTGTGTGTGTGTGTGTGTGTGTGTGTGTGTGTGTGTGTGTGTGTGTGTGTGTGTGTGTGTGTGTGTGTGTGTGTGTGTGTGTGTGTGTGTGTGTTGGACATGCATGCAGGTATGGAAAAATGTAAGTATTTGTATGTATGTTGCGTCCCGTTTGTGAAACTCCATTGCTAGTTAATTAGGCAAGGTGTTCACAGTTCCGTTAGTTTCATCTTCCTAACATCTGGCGTGCCGCGCGACGCACACACCACTGGTCAGCCTACACTGGATAGGGTAGAGCGGCCTTGACTTCTACACCGCAGGCAACCCTCGCTGGCTGGCAGGTTTCCCCCCTCAGATTTATTTACCCTTCAGTTAATGCTCACACGAATTAAAAAATACGTAATTGTTGTGTCTTACCCATTTCCGAACTTGTTCGATTTAGGAAGTGCAGGTTTGTTTCAGGAACCAAACAATTACGGAGAGGTTAGCCAAGTTTACTCTCAACGTTTTTTCAACCTTCCCCAAGCACACTGCACTAAAGGTAATACGTACTATATAAGCAATTTTATAAGCGGAACGGAATATATACGCATTTTACACTCATGCACACATGCATGCTTATATAAGCGCGAAACATGTTTCTAAAAGCACGCGTGGTTCGATTTTTGGGCGGAGTGGAGACGGGCAGGCCGTCACCCATCATTCGCTCCCAGGCCCGCCCATTCATGAATCGGCAACAGGTGGCAGTCGGGTCTTATGTCCCGCCTCCAGTGTATAGACGTCTGTGTGTAATATGGAACTCTTTTGCTCGGGTCACGGGTCAGACGTGCAAAGCAGTCAATGATTCTCTCCGTCAAACAGTAAACTTCTCTTTCGGCCACTCCTCTCCAATCTTTTTAGGGGCAGTAAGTAGCGGGCTTTTTTTTTATTATTGTTTTTTAAGCCCTTGATCTGTCTCCTTTGCTGTAAATAATAAAATAAATAAAACTGTCCCCCACATTGTTAGGGCGTGCGTGTTGTTACTGAAAATATATCGAACACACTCGTCTTGGTAGAACATAAAAGGAAAAAAAAATCCCTATACACCTCGAGCACCCACACCCTAAAAAATAATCAGTCTCAGCTCAACATTTTCCCCGCTGGTGGATCGGCTGCAGTGAAGTGTTCTGATCATGTCCACTGCTAATTTTGTTTTCCTTGCCATCAAGTTGCTGACCTAAGGAGGGGCTTCTTAACCTCTTGTGAAACCCACCACTAATGTTCAGCCTTTGTTCACCCTCTCATCAAGGCTCAATACATTTTACTGAGAGGCTTAAATGTTCAGTAAACCGGCTGACTTGCTCTCTCCAGTTCTGCTCAAGCTTATAAATTTCCATCAAAATTTAGAAGCATGTTTCCTTTGAATTTACGAAGTGTTGGCTCCTCTTAGTGCTTGGCCTTGCAGCAAAGATTTTTTACACATTTCCATGCCTATTCATTGTTCATAGCATATATCCATTTTTTTTTTATTTCCTGTCACATATTTTCTGTACAGAGCAGTCTGGAATACGAAGGCTCCTTTGTTCAAAAAAAAAATCCATGAGAGTTGAAAATTCCATACTCCGTCACATATATACAGCCTGTGTAAATGAAGTAATCTGAGGGCTCCACTTCTCCAAAGCCAGGAATGTCTTCTGTAAGATCTGATTCGGTGCATGGGGCTACTTGTTGGTTGATGTTTGTCGTGTGCCCCATGACTGACAGGGCTTGAGCCTAGTAGCCCCAGCAACCTCACGACCCTTAAAAGTAGACATTGAACGGTATGCGAGGGATAGGTGATGGGCGATTAGGTTCAGTTGACGATTTCATGCTTCGTGCCCGTAAGTGTAGTGTTTCACTTGTGTTCGTCCCTTATATCGTGCTTGGTGCCGGTGAAGGGCCTAGGTGACAGAGTGAATGGAGGAAGGAAGAATGATTACCAAAACTGAGTAATACATGGTGGGGGGTTGTCGGCCAATGCAGAGAGCACAAAACAACATCAATATGAACATGAGACGTATACAGCGTTATATGTGCAATGGGGGCACACCAAAAAATACCCAGACAAGTAAATGCCCTAAATGATAAGGACTGCCATGATTCTCTTTGAACCGATTTATCAAACTCCTATCATGGTGCCCTTAAGCCAGTGAAGGCGTGGCTGCTCACACTCATTGAATTGCAAATGGTTGAAATCAATTGGTTGCCATCGTTCACGTTACCCGTATGGAGCCCGGCGCCCCTAGCTATTTATGGATATACAGCTCGCTCGGCATGAGAGGTACTTGTAATCTAACTGAATGGTATAATCACGAGCATTGAAGTTGAAAGCTTTTGAAACTCGTTCTTACAGTTACTTAAGGAACCAAGGACACCACCTCCTGGTATACCTCGCTATTAGTGTTCGTAGTAAAGTGGCAGTCAGGGACGGTAACTCATGTAGATTAAGGGCTGTTGCTCTTTTTGATTGTCCAAATACCACCAGACCATCGCAGTTCATGTTTCGTCGATAATGAACGGTTTCCTTTATGCAGGTTGATTAATTTGCGTTGATTTGACATTCCACGCTGTTTGACTTCCTTAATTATCATGCTTGAGTCTTGGGGTGGCATTTTATTCTGCTTTATTAACTGCAAGTACAAATTTCTGTTCCGATAAGTCGTTGCGTATTCAAAGTACAGGTTCCTGGGCCGAACTCTGCGTCGTGCTCACTTTGCTTTTCCTAATCGTCTGCATCGCCTATTGTTGGCTTTCTAGTCATTCTGTTTTTTATTTATGTTTGGAATTAGTATCTTGTGCAAGCTTTCACTGTTTTTCGAGAGCCGTCCCACAGGCATTAACTCACAGGCTAACTTTTTTTTTTTGCCAAATCAGAATCCAAGAAAATTTGCGATGCAGTGAAGCGAATCTGAAGTAATCCTTTTTTTTTCTCTGGTGATCTTTATTTTTTTCTCTCTCTCTGAGTTGTGATGTGCTTGTGGTAGATTTATTTTCATGGATATTACATAGCTGAGAGAAAGGCGGAAAAGTTTTTAAATGCCTAAGTATATATGTGTGTGTGTGTGTGTGTGTGTGTGTGTGTGTGTGTGTGTGTGTGTGTGTGTGTGTGAGTTCGTGGCCTATTGCGCCGGTAGGCTTCTTCCAGTGGATCCCCATAGTCGGTCCAAGGCTTCTTTCCGGTGGGTCCTGATGGTCAGTCCCAGCCCGTTCTGGCGCAGGCGAGTGTTTATAGTGGCGCCATCTTTCACTGGCTCATGCTGCCCTCCCGGAGCTCATCTTTGATCCTAGAATCTTGAGTCTGGGTTGATAGGTGGTCCTCTGGACAGCATGTGGGTAGTTAAGCCACTCGGCGGCGGCTGAAAAATCCCAGCCTGGTGGCACCGGTCGGGGATTGAACTCGCGTCCTCCTGAACGCGGGGCCGTCTCGCTATCCGTTCAGCCACCGCCTCCCCGTGTGTGTGTGTGTGTGTGTGTGTGTGTGTGTGTGTGTGTGTGGTGCAGAGGAGGTGCTGGCTGAGTGATCATTACACGCGGCTGACTTTCACGGCCGTCGAGTGGCCGAAAATCTTTACCTACCATTCATCAATATTGACCAGGACGGGGAACCTTAGCCACGTCAAACACGTGAAAAACTAAGGTAAGAAAGCCATAAGAAGCACAATATAGGAACAAAATACATCGTCTTTAGTACAGAATGAAGTCAGGCAAAAGAACTACCTAATAAAGTCCACATGGCACAAGTTATGGCTCTTTATGGAAATCTGCGCCCTACTTCCTGCAGCCGTGTGGCCTTACTCTTAACTTGAATGGCTGCCATCCCATGATCATTGCTTTATTAACTCTGTTTCATGTTGGACGCGTTGTGTAGTTCTTTCAGCTCTGGCATGCAACTGTTCCTTCGGCAGTATTCTGGCCGGCTAGGTTTTTGTGTGTTAGTGGCTTGGTTGTCAATAAAGCATCTCAGACAGACCACGAACATCCATTCAATGTGCACATATTGTCTATTGACACGGGAGGATAATTCACGAGCCTCGCGTCTCAAGGTCGTCGGGGCCTGGGTAGGCGCCTGATGCATCGCCGGGGACTTGTCAGCCTCACTTCTAGCGTAGTAATAATTTCTTCTATTGTTTGTCTAAGATGAAGAATGTCTTATTGTCTGCTTGTCCCGTAAATCGCAGCTGGAAGATGAAAATTCATTTAAACATTGCTCGGGTAAGGTGTCGGGCCGTCAGACAGGCAAGGATGTGCACAGGGAGGGCTGGTCATCGGCTTGTCGGGCAGTAGTGCTGACAAACCTTATGAACATGACGGTGAAATCAAAGGTGGCGGCGGCTGCACACAGGAGGAGGAGGAGGAGGAGGTGGAGGAGGAGGAGGAGGAGGAGGAGGAGGAGGAGGAGGAGAAGGAGGAGGAGAAAACTTGTCGGTGCAAGTAATAATTAACAAATGCTGATAAGTCTGCCTGCATGTGAGTTCAGAACGATACACATATTATAAAGATATGGCAAGGGGCACTGAGCGTGTGTCGGGGAGGGGGGGTGGCGTGTCGGAGGGGCGCCTGGGTAGAAAACAGAACACCTTTGAAATACCTCAAGTGACTTTTGCCTTAAAATTGTTTTTTCGCCACTTTACTCACCAAGCTCATTTCAATGTTTTGCTCCGGTTTCGTCAGACATTGGCACGCGGTGGCGTTTACACGTGGTGCAGCAGCAAGAAACGCCGCGTTGTTCTGACAGACAGACGCTAATAGGCATTAAAATTTGCTTGGCCGCGGCATAGATGATTGGAGGGAGTGTGTCGGACTGCAGGGCGAGGTATCGTGCTTGGTATTATTAGACACCTTCGCTTCTCACATCAGCTATTTCTAAAGGCCAAAGAGGGGGGCACTCGGGTTCTAATGAGTGTTTCCTTTGGTTCACGGTACAGAACAAGGGTCAGACTCACACCAGGGTCATAAAACTACTCCTGGAAATGCATACAACTCCTGCGAAAGCCTTGTCAAACATGTGTTCTTGGGCGACGGAATGTCTTATGATACGCCCCCGTGACTTCAGACAGCAGTGTGCTACCCCGATGCTTTGGAGGGAAAAAAGGACGGGTCTTTCCTATCAAACCGAAAATGTTACTAAGCTGTACAAACATGTTCAGTCAGTCGTAACCACATAAACATCTCACAGTGCTATGATCCTGAGTGACTTATTAATGCTGAAATAGGGAACAGCGGTTAAGAATTACGGCACAGGTCTACGGTTTAAACGGTTTGAACCCTACTGATGATATAACAGTTACGCCACACAAGTGTTCTTCACAAACATGCCCCATATATAAAGCCTAGGCGTGCCTGAGTGTACTATCAAATTTCAATGAATATAAAGGTGATAACGTCGTACCAAGAATGCATGCTTGTAGCCTTTGACAGATAATCCCTGTCATGCAATAAGAAACGTGGCATTTTGCATTACTATACTATCAGGCTCAGCATAAAAACCTGCTTGAGGGTCGCCGCCGGCACCCCCTCGCCGCGCGCACCAGGCGGTGATATGGCCCGAGTTGTTTGATTTTGTTTACCGTCTTGACTTTCGTTTACTCTCCATCGATTGTGTGTGTGTGTGTGTGTGTGTGTGTGTGTGTGTGTGTGTGTGTGTGTGTGTGTGTTCTGGCGTGATGGCCCGTTTTTTTTATTGTTTTTTTTTCTGTGTATATATTTTATGTTTGCGTGTACTCATTTTTTTATTGTGATGTGTGTGTGTGTGTGTGTGTGTGTGTGTGTGTGTGTGTGTGTGTGTGTGTGTGTGTGTGTGTGTGTGTGTGTGTGTGTGTGTGTGTGTGTGTGTGTAGAAAATGAGAGAGAGAGAGAGAGAGAGAATATTATTTTTAGTGTTATGTTATCTTGGTCTCTCTCTCTCTCTCTCTCTCTCTCTCTCTCTCTCTCTCTCTCTCTCTCTCTCTCTCTCTCTCTCTCTCTCTCTCTCTCTCTCTCTCTATCTCTCTCTCTCTCTCTCTCTCTCTCTCTCTCTCTCTCTCTCTCTCTCTCTCTCTCTCTCTCTCTCTCTCTCTCTCTCTCTCTCTCTCTCTCTCTCTCTCTCTCTCTCTCTCTCTCTCTCTCTCTCTCTCTCTCTCTCTCTCTCTCTCTCTCTCTCTCTCTCTCTCTCTCTCTCTCTCTCTCTCTCTCTCTCTCTCTCTCTCTCTCTCTCTCTCTCTCTCTCTCTCTTCTCTCTCTCTCTCTCTCTCTCTCTCTCTTCTCTCTCTCTCTCTCTCTCTCTCTCTCTCTCCTCCTCTCTCTCACTCCCACACTCGCTCTCCCATCTTCGCCACCAGACCCAACTCCTCTACCACCTCCTCCTCAGTGTTGCCAGATTATCGTATTCACCACATTGTATTTCATTTTTTAGCCTCAAAAACTCACGTACCTACATGACGATATATAAATTGTGAAGTTAGTTAAAAACTCTATTTAGTGATGTTTCTGTTTCTATTTTGCTTATGCTTTGGTCAGAAACTACGACACTACACACTAGTGTGATGTGTAATCTGAATCTATCCTCCTTCCTTCACATACACACCTGCTCACTCCCCCAATCCTGTCTTCACCACGTCCTTCACCCAATCTGGCCCACCTCCATTCCCATTCTTGCTCCACATACACTCACATACACCCATATCTATCCACCCAGTCACTCACTCCCATCTTCACCACTACGCCCTCCACCCACCTCCATTCTCATTTACTCCCTTTTTCCTCCACATACACACATATTTCTCACCCCTTCCACGACACGTTTATTTATAGTTTGAAGTGTTGCGACCATTGGAAGTGTATTACGACCTCACTTCCTCCTTCTCTTCTTCCTTCATCTTCCTCCTCTTGCTCCTCCGCCACGGAAAGCTCGGTAAGGGTGTCAGCAGTTTTCGGGGACAGGACTGGTGGTGTTGCCGGGCTGAAATTGGCTGGAGGGGCTCAGGCTGGTGACAGGAGCAGGCGGTGATCACGGCGCCAGGTGGATCAGTAAAGCCTATTGTGTGGGCCTTATTGACTCGCTGGGATGGCCAAGCTTAGACCCGACCGGAGGAGACACAAGGGAAGGAACGGAGAGAGAGAGAGAGAGAGAGAGAGAGAGAGAGAGAGAGAGAGAGGGAGAGGGTTAGAAGGAGAACAGGTAGTCATCAAGAAGTCAGAATGAGGCGTCTCCTAGAAAAGAAGTCGACGGGATGCGCTGGGCGGCTCAAGACTCTTCTGACCGCCTGTAGAGACGGAACTGTGGAACGACGGTTTGAGAGAAGGCTCACCGAGGACTCTCAGAAAGGTATAAATGATAGTATTTTTAAGCAGTGATAGAAAGACTTGTTTTATGTAGATTCAAATAACGGATGTGATAAAAAGTACAAAAACAATGAAAAAAAAAATCCTTTGGCATGGAACTTTATGACAACTAATGATAGTGTTCTTAAGCAGTGTGAGAAAGACTTGTTCTATGTATCATCAAATAACGGATATGATAAAAAAGTACACAAAAAGGAAAACAAAATGAATCCTTTGGCATGGAACTCTGGGAGAACTAATGATATAGTATTCTTAAGTAGTGTGGGAAAGACTTGTGTTATGTAATATCAAGTAACGAATATAAAAAAAAAATTGAGTACTTTGGCAATCCAACAAATATAAATTGCTTCGACGGTTATAGTTTTCCTCAAGTATAATTTGGGGAGCGGCGAATAGCGGGCTTTTTTTTCACTTTTTGTTGCCCTTGAGCCGCTTTCTTTGACGTAAAACAATAACTTGGCGTCAAAGCCCTTCGCTAAAAAAATAATAAACTTTGCTATGACGTTTTCTCACATGCATAACTAGTTTGGCCGCATCAGTCAACCCGCTGCCGCTTTATGTAGCCGTAGGGTTAGGCAATCCTCCAAAACCAGCCCCAGTCAAGCTTGAATTCATTCCCGACCAAAATCAAGACGCAGATATGGCCTGACACACACAAATAGGTAGGCGTTGAGGAAGATGTTAGGCAGACAGACAGACAGACAGACAGACAGACAGACAGGCAGGCGAGAAGCACAGTTTGGCAGGTGCTTTCACACACACACACACACACACACACACACACACACACACACACACACACACACACACATTCACTCACTCACACCTACACACAAACAAATAAACAATCAAGCAAGTAAACAAACAAACAAACAAATAAACAAATGAAAAAACGGACAGAGAGAGAGAGAGAGAACCGGTTGTCAGCTGTGCACCTTCCCCAAACACCTTGAAGATTAATCGTCCCCCGCAGAGTAGTAACGAAAAGGTCATAGCGTGGGTGCTCTCTCTCTCTCTCTCTCTCTCTCTCTCTCTCTCTCTCTCTCTCTCTCTCTCTCTCTCTCTCTCTCTCTCTCTCTCTCTCTCTCTCTCTCTCTCTCTCTCTCTCTCTCTCTCTCTCTCTCTCTCTCTCTCTCTCTCTCTCTCTCTCTCTCTCTCTCTCTCTCTCTCTCTCTGTCAAAAAAATCACACAATTATTGTTTGGTAATTTGATTTCGATTCGATCTAGATAAGGAGTCCGCTTGTTGTGATTACTGAATGTGCATTTAAAACAACACACACACACACACACACACACACACACACACACACACTTACACACACACACACACACACACACACACACACACACACACACACACCCTCCCCATACACACACCTTCCTTTCTCCACCTGTAAAGGACGGATCATGTTACTCTCTCCCTTTCCATACAGTATTCTATCTCTCATTTCTCGTAGGCCCATCTGCCGCCCCTCCCTGCGACTCATTCCTGGTTGTTAGTCGACGAATGAAAGATGTGAGGATAAAAACATGTTACGGGGATGACTTGCGGTTATCGGGTGAATGTCTTGTGGTCAGCTTAAGACTAGGAAGATGAATGATTGCTCAGGACTTCAGATTTTTAAAATTTTGTTGTTGATGGCAAAGTGCCGTTGTCATGTAATCAGTTACTAGTTTAGCAAAAGCTTCTGTTGTGTTCTTTTCTTTAATGGTTTTAATGGTAATGGTCTTTGTGCAATGACAGCAGTTTTGAGCAGCAACGTCAGATATTTTGTTTTCTGTTGATGCCAAATTGTCGTTATTTTATTTAGAAACCAGCTCCGATTTTATCCAAAGCTTCTGTTGTGTTCTTTTCTGTACATGTTAGATCCTCAACATTAGATTTCTTTACGCAACAACAGTGATTTTGGGCGGCAACATTAGATATTTTTTCTGTTAGTGCCAAATTGTCGCTGGTATGTAAAGAAATAGGCTCTGAGCATAGCCAAATATTCTGTTGTGTTCTTTTCCTTAAAGGTTCGAACCTCAACATTAAATTCCTTTACGCAATAGCGGTGATTTTGAGCGGGAACATCAGATATTTTTAACAATTTGACACAGGATCTGAGAGTAACCCAAACGGCCTTGAAGGAGCTGGGTATTTCCCGTCTACCTTTGCCTCCTGCTGATCGCCGACCCACCTCCTGCACCTCACCTTAAACGACTGAAAAGGTCCGGTAAATAAAATCCTAATATACGTCCTTCATAGTGGCCACGTGCTTCTCAAGAGCGATCGGTTTGTTTACATTTGCTAACATCTTACCATTCAACACACCACGGTAGGTAAACGTCGAACACTTGGGGTAAACGCGACTAGCAACACAAAACACACCTCTATCAAGACACCTCTCCACCCGGAACTGACCTCTTTTGGCTACTCTTTACTTTTATCTTTTATAGGAGCGGCGAGTGGCGGGCTTTTTTTATTTGTACTCTTTTTATTGCCCTTGAGCCGTGTCCTCTGATGTAAAAAAAATAAAAAGAATAAATAAATAAAAAAAACTCACACCTACGCTGATAACGCATGTAGCTTGCTGTCCACCGGGTCATTCAGCCTTCGGTGTAAGGATCGTAAATGAGTACCCAGGATTTACAAGTCATGGAGGAATCGCTGCGGCATCACGGCTGGGACATAATAAGAGGCGTCATATTTTCTATACGCGCACCACAAGCATGCCAGCCAATTATCTGTCGAGCTGTTACTAGTTATTTATGTATTTTATGAAGCTTTTGAGGCTGAGCAAATTTCGTGTGCACGCTGCGGCACGGCGCTCATTAGATTTTTATATACATGAACACTGGCAAGCTTTCCCTCACTCAGATACTTGTCTACTGTGTGTGTGTGTGTGTGTGTGTGTGTGAGAGAGAGAGAGAGAGAGAGAGAGAGAGAGAGAGAGAGAATGCTATGACCGTGTCCGGGGAATCTTTCCATAATTATGTGTCTGTGACCCTCTGCTCACCCTAAAGAAATAATGTCGGCGTTTGGACTGCTTGCCATCCGTTTCACGAACTGAGTGTCGGACTCACAAGGTACCGGTAATTGTGCAGCGGTGTCTTTGACTGTACAGTTTTATGATACAGGCGTCTGATGGGTGTGGAGTACCGATACGAGGCTCAACTCTTGGGTGTGATTTTGTGGAGAGCGGTTAAAGAGTCGTGTCCTGGCTGGGAAGGGAATGTGAAGAGCACACGACGCCTCGCTATCACCTTCTGGCCGTCTTTCCTGTCATTCCTGTGGACGAGAAACATTCCACGAAGACCTCACAAGCGGCGCCTTCTACCTCGCTGCCCCGCGAAGGACGGGTAATTGCGGCCGCGTCAGATGCGCCTCGGCCGGGGGCAATTGTATCTGTATTTATAAAAGGAAAAAAATAGAGGTCTTAATGTATAATTTGTTAGTGATTCATGATTTCTAGAATATTTTTTTAACAGGCAAAAGACATTATTCCAAACGTAAAGTTCATAATATCCGTAAATTTGTTTGTTAGGTCACTGTTTCCACACGTTCGCAGGAGTTATTTATCATAGTGGCACTGATAAAACAAATGTTGAAAACCATTATCCATTATCCAAACCATTTATCCTGAAGCAAGTATTTTTGAGCTTGGAAGACTTGTTGCCTCTCTTTCTATCTTCTATCGATATTTTCATGGTGACTGCTCTTCTGAACTTGCTAACTGCTAACTTCCCCCTCCCCGCGGCCCCGCTGCACGCGACTTTCTACTCATGCTCATCCCTATACTGTCCAAACACCTTATGCAAAAGTTAACCAGCATCTTCACTCTTTCACCCCTCACGCTGGTAAACTCTGGAACAATCTTTCTTCTTCTGTATTTCCTCCTGCCTACAACTTGAACTCTTTCAGGAGAAGGGTATCTGGACACCTCTCCTCCCGAAATTGACCTCCCTTTCGGCCACCTCTTTAGATTTTTTTTGTAAGCAGCGAGAAGCGGGATTTTATTTTGTATTGTTTACTTTTTTGTGCCCTTGAGCTGTTTCCTTTGTTGTAAAAAAAAAAAAAAAAAAAAAAATATATATATATATATATATATATATATATATATATATATATATATATATATATATATATATATATATATATATATATATATATATATATATATATATATATATATATATATATATATATATACATATATATATATATATATATATATATATATATATATATATATATATATATATATATGTGTGTGTGTGTGTGTGTGTGTGTGTGTGTGTGTGTGTGTGTGTGTGTGTGTGTGTGTGTGTGTGTGTGTGTGTGTGTGTGTGTGTTTATATATTATATAGACAAGATTACATAGACGGACATTAATTCAGATATTTAGATATACACACACACACACATATATATATATATATATATATATATATATATATATATATATATATATATATATATATATATATATATATATATATATATATATATATATATATGTGTGTGTGTGTGTGTGTGTGTGTGTGTGTGTGTGTGTGTGTGTGTGTGTGTGTGTGTGTGTATTTATATATTTATATAGACATGATTACATAGACGGACATTAATTCAAATATTTAGACTCTCTCTCTCTCTCTCTCTCTCTCTCTCTCTCTCTCTCTCTCTCTCTCTCTCTCTCTCTCTCTCTCTCTCTCTCTCTCTCTCTCTCTCTCTCTCTCTCTCTCTCTCTCTCTCTCTCTCTCTCTCTTTTCTCTCTCTCTCTCTGCTACCGCTCCTGCTGCTGATGCTCCCGATGACACTGCTGTTTCCTCCGAGTCCTTTTCCTCGTCTGGTCTTCCTGAGTTTTCCAGCGTCTCCATGACCCCGTATTGACCCTCCAAATACCCCTTGTGCCCCTCCCGGCCGCCTACACTCACCGACGACCTTGACCCACTCATCCATCCCTCCAGCCTCCTCCAGACACCCCCACCCAGCCTCGCTCTGTCCTCCCCCTCCCTGCATGGCTCGGTACACACGCTGCCTGCCGGGGTCGCTGCAGGGCCGTCTACCATGACCCGTAGCTCTTCCATGACCTCGGTGAAGTCCTTCAGATTGCTTCCCTGGACCAGGTTCCCCGACCACATGCAGGCGTCCGTGGATCTCGTGCAGCAGGCCAGGACCAGGGCGTGGGTGCGTTCCGATTCGGCCCGTGAGCTGCCTCGGCTGTGTGGAGGGCCTGAGGGTGCTGGACCAGTGGGTGAGTAAGACTGCTGCTTTGTTGACTTCATTAAGTGTGTAAACTTCATTTAACCCGGTAGCTGCGAGGGTCATGTTTCTTAGGTTAGGTTAGGTTAAAGGCCCCATCTAAGCAAAATAATGAGACAGAAACATCATTCACACAAGCCATTTCATAATATATATCAACGCATTTGTGATCAGTGTATGCATCATCTATTTTGGGAGGTTCATATCATGGCAGAAATTTGGCCTATCGCTGCTACACGGTAAAACCACAAATTTGTCCCGTCGCTGCTACCGGGTTAATGGTCCATAAGGTATACGTATATAGAAGCTTTACAAGAAGTTACGTGCTCTCTTACATGGACAAGATATGAAACGGCATACACACACTTTCTCGTTTCACTAGAGTCTCTTGGGGTGTTCATTAAGTTTAGAAAGTTACATAAATATTGCTACGTACTTCAACAAATTCATTAATCAAGTAACATTATAGCAACTTTTGACTTGGCTGCTTGTTAAATAAGAACCATTGTCGAAGTTTATGTATATACTATTTGTCCCAAACATTACTTTCTATAACAATATTTTTCTTTGTTACATCTCAGCTTACAGAGGTACAGAACGAAAACAAGGGACAGGATTTGACCGTTGAAAACAAACACAGGTGAGCTCGTTGAGAATGGAAAAGATATGAGTCAAATGATGAATGACTATTTCCTCTCAGTTTTCACGCAGGAAGATCTAACAACCATTCCAGAGAGAGTTCAGGTTAATGAGGGCGAAGAGAACGACAAGTTGAGGGATGTGATCATCACTAGGCAAGTAGTCCAGGATGAGATTGGTAGGTTGAAGAAAAACAAATCGCCGGGGCCGGACGAAGTATTCCCACGGATTCTGAAAGAGTGCAAGAAAGTCGGTAAATTCTGGGTATGTGCACAATCAATGGAAAGTAACCAATGTGACGCCAATTTTCAAAAAGGGAGACAAGTCAGCCACCTCAAATTATCGCCCAATTAGCTTAACATCAGTTGTAGAAAAGATGTTGGAGTCAATTATAGCCGGGAGCATTCGGGACCATCTAGAAAAACATAATTTAATTCATGATTCACAGCATGGGTTCCCAAAGGGAAGGTCTTGCCTTACTAACCTATTGTCCTTCTACACTAAAGTAATCGAGGCGGTTGACAGAGATGAAAACTATGACATATTATATTTAGATTTCAGTAAAGCGTTCGACAAAGTTCCTCATCACCGGCTGTTACTAAAATTACAGGCTCACGGCGTGGATGGGAAAGTTTTGAACTGGATCAGGGCGTGGCTTAGTGGTAGGTAGCAGAGAGTGTATGTAAAGGGAAGACCACTATTAACTCCTCACCTCCAACATAGCCCCGGAACACCTCACTCGACCTACACTCATCCCGAGCGAGGCTTCACACTACCCGCAGCGGAACGCCTCGAACGCCCTGCCCGAGCTCCACCGGCGCGAGTGGGGGGGCCCTGACGTCAGCAGCCGAAGCAACCTCGGACGTTGGTGCGCTGAGGACGGGAGACGACTCCAGGACTCGGTCGAGCCAGCTCGCTAGGCACTGGCTCCCCTTCACCACCTAACGAGTCCTCCACCTGACGAGGCTGCTGCCGCGTTACGCCCGGCCCGGCACTGCCCTCCATCACTCAGCCGTAGCACCGCCGCGGTCTACCCGGGGAAGACACTGTTGGCCCCGAGACCAAATACCCGGGCCGCCCTTGCTGGCCTTACCACGCCGGCCTGCCTACCTGTCTTCCGTGGGCTGTATGAGCGGCCTCACCACGCCGGCCGTCCTACCTGTCTCCCGTGGGCTGTGTGAGCGGCCTTACCACACCGGCCGTCCTACCTGTCTCCCGTGGGCTGTGCGAGCTGAAGTGCATATTAAAGACGGAGTTAACATCTTGCGTATCGCTTCTCCTGACTACACTGTGAAAGGGGGGGGAGCAAAACACCTGGCTCGGAAGGAAAACTGTTAGCCCGGAACAGCCTTGGGCCCCTGCACTTCGTTTCCTTCACAAGTGGCGACCTCGCCAGGATTCCCCCTCCCCTCATCGCTGGTCAGGAGACCATCGCTACCAGCCAGTCACCACCGACGGTCAGGATTAACCTACCGGCACTTGCTGTTCAGGGCGAAAGTGAGTGTTTGGCGATTGGATTGTGCTGAGGTCCATTCCACCGCCCAGGCCAGGTGCGTCTTAAGAGACTCTGGTCCGGATCTCACGGAAGTCAGGTGCGAGTTCATCTCCTCTGATATAGTGTCTCCCGTTCCCGGATACGTGCTGTGTTCGTGGTGTTTCACACGGGGATACGGTTATGGGTATTTTCATGTGCGTTTGTGCACAGTGTTGTTACTTTCACCCCACTCGTGCCACTTGTGGGCGTCAGGCCGTGTGCGCCTCTTTAGTGTCAATTGGAAGTTAAGTCTTCCGCGGTTTTTTGTCTTCTATTTGCTTTGGGTCTGGTTTCTTCATCGCCTAGGTGTTTGTTAGATTCAGTGTTAGGATTTTGTATTTGACCAGTGGTTTGGTCTCTTCATCGCTTAGGGTTTTGTTAGATTCAGTGTTCGGATTTTGTTTAATCTGTGTATCTTTCTATTTTGTTTCCCATTCGGCATGTCTTCCATCCAGGAACTAGTTAAGCTCGGTCGCGAGCTTGGGTACGACGGCGACGAGTTGAAATCCTTTGTGTCCGATGAGCAGGCACGCCTTCGGGACGAACGCGAGTTGGAGAGACGAAACAGAAAAGAAAAGGAGGAACGGGAACGCGAGGAACGTGAACGGGAACGCGAGGACCGTGAACGGGAGAGAGAGCATGCTCTCGCCCTCGAACGGCTGAAGCTCCAAGTTGCTGGCGGTTCGGCGGCCTTAGGCGTCCCTAGTGTCGACTTTGCTGCTCGTCCCAAGTTACCATCTTATCGCGAAGGTGAGGACATTGCCTCTTATTTTACCCGGTTTGAGCGAGTTGCTACCCTCCTCAACATTGCTAAGAGCAGTTATGCAGTCCACTTGGGAAGCCTTCTCACAGGTAAGCTGGCTGAATTCTATACCACCTTGTCGGAAGAGGTCACAGGCGACTACAGTCAGCTAAAAGAAGCCATTCTGAAGCACTCCCATAGGACGAGTGATCACTACCGCACCGCCTTCCGCTCAGCCAAGATCAACGTTGGTGACACGTTCCATCAATTCTCCACCCATTTGACTCGCCTTTTCGACCACTGGCTCAGCGCGAGCGAGGTAGACCACTCTTTTGCTTCGCTGAAGTCCTTCATTATCCTCGATCAATTTCTAGCCTCTGTTTCCACAGAACTGCGGTTGTTCCTGAAAGAAAACAACGTTCAGACCTTAGAGGAGGCAGTAAAACGAGCCGATGTTTGGGCCTCAGCACACAACTCTTACCCACGCAACCCTGCGTCGGAACGCGGCAAACGACCATCCCTCACCAAAACCGCCTCACTAAAGGATTCGCCACCTACGCCACGAAAGACACCCTCGGTGGTTCGTTGTCATAACTGCGGTCAGAGTGGCCACATTAGACCTAACTGCCCTCAGAATCCTTATCTTTTTAAACAGAAGTCCAAGCCATAACCAACCAAGGAGTCTCCCAAAATTGGCTTCTGCCGTTCCGGATCACCGTCTCGTCAGTATTACACCTCGGGCACCATCAACGGCTCTAGGGTATCCACCATTGTTCGCGATACGGGTTGTTCAAGTGTCCTGGTATCCGAGGAGGCATTGCCGGACGCGGATATTTCCAACGGTAAAAAGGTTCGCTGCAGCGACTACTTGGGTCGTGCCGACTACTTCCCTGTGGTAAGATGCTACCTCCGGTGCCCCTATTTTGACGGTTGGGTTGATGCCATCAGGGCCCCACTTAAGTTTTGCACAGTGCTGGTAGGTAACATTGAGGGAGTACGTGCACCTGACGACCCAGAGGTAACAAAGGCATGTGACGAACCTACACCCTTTTCGGTTCCTTCCGACCAGGTTCCCGGGAAAAGTATTCAAGCTGTCCAGACCCGGGCCGCCGCCGCTCGTAAGATTCACCCCCTTGTACTTCCTCATCTGGAGCCCCTGGCTATTACTCCTCAGGACTTCTCTAAATTGCAGAGTTCGTGCCCTACTCTAGCGTCACATCGTAACAAGGCCACTACGGGAGAAGTAGAAGTCACTCGCACCGGCTCCACCTTCGGCTACGAGTTCTCGGACGAACTGCTCTACAGGGTTTGTCGGTCTTCACATCACAGTAACCAGCTGGGGAAGAAGTATCTAGTAGTCCCTGCGGAGTGCCGACGGTCAGTGTTGACAGTCGCCCATGAGAGTCCCCTGGCAGGACATCTCTCCCATCGGAAGACTGGCATGAAGATTGGAGAGCACTTTTACTGGCCAGGTATGTGGTCTGATATCCGAACCTTCTGTAGGTCTTGTGACAAGTGCCAGCGTATGTCTGTTAAGGGACGCCTTAGGCCGGTCCCTCTTAAACAGCTTCCCATAATTACTGAACCGTTTGCTAGAGTAGCAGTTGATATTGTTGGCCCATTGTCTCCTCCCACATCAGAAGGACACCGTTACATCCTTACCTTGATTGATTTTTCTACCGGTGTCCCCGAGGCTGTTCCCCTTAAGGACATCACTTCCATCTCTACCGCCGAAGCCTTGTTGACCATATTTTCCAGAGTGGGTATTCCCCATGAGATCCTGTCTGATCGGGGCACACAGTTCACGTCTCAAATGATGGCCGAACTGCACAGGCTTCTTGGAGTGAAGCCGCTCTTCACTACCCCTTACCATCCGAGTGGGAATGGAAGAATAGAACGTTTCCACTCTACCCTGAAGTCCTCCCTCCGGAAGCTGTGCTCTGACAAGCCTCGAGAGTGGCATCGCTATCTACCGGCCGTATTGTTTGCTTTGCGGGAGATGCCTAGTGACAGAACAGGATTCTCTGCCTTTGAACTCTTGTATGGAAGGGCTGTAAGGGGGCCAGTTTCAGTTCTACGGGATCTATGGGAAGACGGTAAGCTTTCAGAGGATGAAAGGTCTTGCTTCCAGTATGTCATCGATTTGAAGGACAAGCTGGCCGACTGTTCCAAGATCGCTGCCCAAAATTCCACCATTAGTGCCACCCGATACAAGACCTACTCCGATTTGAACTCTCAAGATCGTCAGTTCAAGCCTGGTGATGAAGTTCTCGTCCTTCTCCCTGACACTTCCAGTAAGCTATTAATGGCTTGGAGTGGCCCCTACAAGGTTCTAGAGCGTAAAAACAGGGTGAATTATCTGATCGATGAGAAGGGTAAAGAAAAGTTATATCACGCTAACCTCTTGAAGCTGTATCACAGACGCGCCCACATAAACCAAGCTACTATCCTAGATGAGCCTTCCATCCCTAGTGACGGACAAGATATCTGTGAAATAGCCTTCTCTCTGTCCCAGGGTGACTGTCTTGACCCGGCCGAGGACTTTCCGATAACCCCGGATGGCCGTGCAGACCGCGACGTCTCTGATCCCCTGCCTGCAGTAGGAGAACAACTCACCCCTGATCAGCAGAACGATCTCCTCTACCTCACGGACAAATTTAGCGATGTCTTATCAGAAATTCCAGGCTGTACCTCCACTATCGAGCACGACGTCAACCTTTGCTCCTCCGAGCGAATCAAGCCTAAACTCTATCCCATTCCTTTACATATCAGGCCTTTCTTCCAACAGGAAGTGGAACAACTTCTTAGTCAGGGAATCATCAAACCCTCAAGGTCACCTCATTGTTCCCGGTCGTTATGGTAAAGAAGACTTCTGGCAGCTACCGCCTTGCCGTGGACTACAGGGTATTGAATTCCATGACTATATTTGACGCGGAGCCAATCAACACCATCACGGAGGACCTTCACAAGTTTTACGGTAGTAAGTACTTCTCTGAACTAGACTTAACTAAAGCCTATTACCAGGTACCTCTGACGGACCGAGCCATGGCACTGACGGCCTTCCCTACACACTTGGGACTAATGGAGTTCTGTCGCCTCCCTTTTGGACTCGTCACAGCATGTGCAACCTACATTAGGCTCATGCGAATCGTCCTCGCCGGTCTGGAGGGAGTCACCTTCTACTTCGACAACATCTTCATATCAGGTTCAACTTGGGAAACACACCTGGACGCCCTCCACGCTGTCCTCCTCCGTCTCAGACAACATGGACTGACGGCCCGACCTTCAAAATGCCGATTCGGGTTTACATCCATCCAATATCTAGGCTTCATTGTGGACGGTAACACACTACGGCCTCAGGAAAGTAAAGTATCTGCCATATCTTCAGTCACACCTCCAACAACTAAAAAGTTGCTTCGCTCCTTTCTAGGCATGATCTCCTTTTACCGAGTCTTCATACCTCAGGCATCCTCCTACACCAGTGGACTCTCCGACCTCCTGCGGAAAGAGAACCCCGAACCACTGGTATGGTCAGATGAGCTGCGGACCTGTTTCGAACAACTCAAGTCAGCACTACACTCTCAGCCAGTCCTCAAGTTGCCTGACCCGTCACGTCCCTTCGTTTTACGGACCGATGCATCAAATCAAGGTTTGGGCGCTGTGTTGTTGCAGTACGTTCAGGATTACCCGCACCCAGTAGCTTACGCTAGCAGGAAGCTCCTAGACAGAGAACGCAGGTACGCTACAATTGAAAAGGAATGCTTAGCCGTCATCTTTGGGATTAAGCATTTTGACTACTCTCTGCAGGGGCAAGGAGTTTGTGCTTGAAGTTGACCATAAACCTCTCGTCTACTTGACCCACTTCAAGGGAATAATGATCGTCTCCTTAGATGGGCACTTTGTCTTCAAGGGTATCGATTCAGGGTTGTACACATTCCTGGGAAGGATAATATTGGAGCAGATTTCTTAAGCAGATGTTAGTTATTGTGGGATGCTACATAAATCAATGGGTTTCTTTTACTGTTGAATCTCTTGGTTTGGTTCTATGGTTTCTCTTATGTCGGTTTGGTTTAGGTATTATTCATTCATATGAGCTAGGCTATATTTGTCTTCCGATTTCTAGCTCGATACTCTGTATCGAGTCTTGTCGGCGGAGATGTGTAAAGGAAAGACCACTATTAACTCCTCACCTCCAACATAGCCCCGGAACACCTCACTCGACCTACACTCATCCCGAGCGAGGCTTCACACTACCCGCAGCGGAACGCCTCGAACGCCCTGCCCGAGCTCCACCGGCGCGAGTGGGGGGGCCCTGACGTCAGCAGCCGAAGCAACCTCGGACGTTGGTGCGCTGAGGACGGGAGACGACTCCAGGACTCGGTCGAGCCAGCTCGCTAGGCACTGGCTCCCCTTCACCACCTAACGAGTCCTCCACCTGCCGAGGCTGCTGCCGCGTTACGCCCGGCCCGGCACTGCCCTCCATCACTCAGCCGTAGCACCGCCGCGGTCTACCCGGGGAAGACACTGTTGGCCCCGAGACCAAATACCCGGGCCGCCCTTGCTGGCCTTACCACGCCGGCCTGCCTACCTGTCTTCCGTGGGCTGTATGAGCGGCCTCACCACGCCGGCCGTCCTACCTGTCTCCCGTGGGCTGTGTGAGCGGCCTTACCACACCGGCCGTCCTACCTGTCTCCCGTGGGCTGTGCGAGCTGAAGTGCATATTAAAGACGGAGTTAACATCTTGCGTATCGCTTCTCCTGACTACACTGTAAAAGGGGGGGGAGCAAAACACCTGGCTCAGAAGGAAAACTGTTAGCCCGGAACAGCCTTGGGCCCCTGCACTTCGTTTCCTTCACAGTGTAAATCAATGGTAAAAAATCTGAATGGGGCAGTGTTACGAGTGGAGTCTCTCAAGGGTCGGTGATGGGTCCTCTGCTTTTTATTATTTACATCAATGACTTGGACACAGAAGTTAGTAGTGATGTCAGTAAATTCGCAGATGATACCAAGATCGGTAGAGCAATCCAATCAGACAGGGACGCTAGCGTTCTCCAGGATGAGTTTGACAGACTATGTAATTGGGCGGGGAGGTGGCAGATGGAATTCAATGTCGGGAAGTGTAGCATTCTGAGTGTAGGTAGGAATAATCCCTCACACAATTACTCCTTAAATGACACTCCTCTAAGCAGGTCTGGGCGTGAGAGAGACTTAGGAGTACTAGTGAGCGCTGACCTCCGTCCTAGGGCTCAATGCATTCAGGCTAAAACTCGGGCAAACATAGTACTGGGTTTCATCTCAAGGAGCGTGAGCAGTAGGAGCGCTGAAGTCATCCTCAAACTTTACTTAGCACTAGTTCGACCTCATCTCGATTATGCAGTTCAGTTCTGGTCCCCTTACTATAGAATGGATATCAAGATGTTAGAATCTGTACAGAGGAGAATGCCAAAGATGATTCAGGGGGTGAGAAACTTGCCTTATGAAGACAGGCTGAAACATTTAAATCTACACTCTCTAGAAAGGCGAAAGTTGCGAGGAGACTTGATCGAAGTCTATAAATGGATGAAGGGCTTTAATAAAGGGGATGTCAATCAGATTTTTATAGTAAAAGAGCCAGGTAGGAAGCGTAGCAATGGTTTTAAGTTAGACAAATTCGGATTCAACAAAGACATAGGCAAGAACTGGTTCACCAAAAGAGTGGTAGATGAATGGAACAGGCCTGGGAGCCATGTTGTGGGTGCCAATACCGTAGATACATTCAAGAAGAGGTTATATAAAGCCATGGATGGTGAGGTAAGGTGGGGTTGAGTGTACAGGAGCTGCCTTGTATAGGCCAAGCGGCCTCTTGCAGACTCCTTATGTTCTTATATACTGAACCTACTCGTCATTAACTTATTTGTCATAGTCTATTTTATTACTTTTATTATTCTATGATCTTATTACTTATTTAATGTATTGTTTAGGGATTGGTCGGCTGGAGGTTAAATGAGTACTTATAAATATAGAGATGAGATAAAATTTGTATGGAGATAAACAATAGATGAGATAAAGTTGTATGGAGATAGAGTTGCCAAGAAAATAGAACTGTAAGGAGATAAGATAAAATGTAGTTAAATGATAAAAGTAAAGTAGATATATTTGTAAGTATGGATATTTTTTTTTTTTTTACTTAAAGGTAAATATATAGCTTGTTTTTATAGCTATTTATCATTGTGTTTGACTCGTGCCTGTTTTTACTGTTTACTGATGGAGCGGGAAAGAAAAATGGGCTTTGGAAATAAATAGTGGTACTTTTGTCATGGAGAAAGAGTGAAAAAATAAAAGTTTTGAAAAAAAAAGCGATACCTATTCAAATATTTACTCTCTCTCTCTGGATGGAGAAGGTTAGAAAAAAGGTAGTTGGAAAAAATGGGGTACCTATAGGGAGGTGAATGGGGGCAAATGGAAGAGGAAGAAGGTGGTTGGAAGAAAGAGGAACGTGAATGGGGAGCAAGT
Organism: Eriocheir sinensis; assembly: GCF_024679095.1. Classification (NCBI taxonomy): domain Eukaryota; kingdom Metazoa; phylum Arthropoda; class Malacostraca; order Decapoda; family Varunidae; genus Eriocheir; species Eriocheir sinensis. Next base: position 426,991 of record NW_026112054.1, on the reverse strand, counting down.
GGGAAGGTGAAGTAGGAAGGTGAAGGAAAGGAAGAGGAATGGGGAGCAGGAGGAAGGGAAGGGAATGGAGAGCTGGAGGAAGGGAAGTGAATGGAGAGCTGGAGGAAGGGAAGTGAATGGAGAGCTGGAGGAAGGGAAGTGAATAGAGAGCAGGAGGAAGGGAAGTGAATGGCGAGCTGGAGGAAGGGAAGTGAATGGCGAGCTGGAGGAAGGGAAGTGAATGGCGAGCTGGAGGAAGGGAAGTGAATGGCGAGCTGGAGGAAGGGAAGTGAATGGCGAGCTGGAGGAAGGGAAGGGAATGGAGAGCTGGAGGAAGGGAAGTGAATGGAGAGCAGGAGGAAGGGAAGTGAATGGCGAGCTGGAGGAAGGGAAGTGAATGGCGAGCTGGAGGAAGGTAAGTGAATGGCGAGCTGGAGGAAGGGAAGCGAATGGCGAGCTGGAGGAAGGGAAGTGAATGGCGAGCTGGAGGAAGGGAAGGGAATGGAGAGCTGGAGGAAGGGAAGGGAATGGCGAGCTGGAGGAAGGGAAGTGAATGGCGAGCTGGAGGAAGGGAAGGGAATGGAGAGCTGGAGGAAGGGAAGTGAATGGCGAGCTGGAGGAAGGGAAGGGAATGGAGAGCAGGAGGAAGGGAAGTGAATGGAGAGCTGGAGGAAGGGAAGTGAATGGAGAGCTGGAGGAAGGGAAGTGAATGGAGAGCTGGAGGAAGGGAAGGGAATGGAGAGCAGGAGGAAGGGAAGTGAATGGCGAGCTGGAGGAAGGGAAGTGAATGGCGAGCTGGAGGAAGGGAAGGGAATGGAGAGCTGGAGGAAGGGAAGTGAATGGCGAGCTGGAGGAAGGGAAGTGAATGGAGAGCAGGAGGAAGGGAAGTGAATGGCGAGCTGGAGGAAGGTATGTGAATGGAGAGCTGGAGGAAGGGAAGTGAATGGAGAGCAGGAGGAAGGGAAGTGAATGGCGAGCTGGAGGAAGGGAAGTGAATGGAGAGCTGGAGGAAGGGAAGTGAATGGCGAGCTGGAGGAAGGAAAGTGAATGGAGAGCTGGAGGAAGGGAAGGGAATGGAGAGCAGGTGGAAGGGAAGTGAATGGCGAGCTGGAGGAAGGGAAGTGAATGGAGAGCAGGAGGAAGGGAAGTGAATGGCGAGCTGGAGGAAGGGAAGTGAATGGCGAGCTGGAGGAAGGGAAGGGAATGGAGAGCAGGAGGAAGGGAAGTGAATGGCGAGCTGGAGGAAGGGAAGGGAATGGAGAGCAGGAGGAAGGGAAGTGAATGGCGAGCTGGAGGAAGGGAAGTGAATGGAGAGCAGGAGGAAGGGAAGTGAATGGCGAGCTGGAGGAAGGGAAGGGAATGGAGAGCAGGAGGAAGGGAAGTGAATGGAGAGCTGGAGGAAGGGAAGTGAATGGAGAGCAGGGGGAAGGGAAGTGAATGGCGAGCTGGAGGAAGGGAAGTGAATGGCGAGCTGGAGGAAGGGAAGGGAATGGAGAGCTGGAGGAAGGGAAGTGAATGGCGAGCTGGAGGAAGGGAAGTGAATGGAGAGCTGGAGGAAGGGAAGGGAATGCAGAGCTGGAGGAAGGGAAGTGAATGGCGAGCTGGAGGAAGGGAAGGGAATGGAGAGCTGGAGGAAGGGAAGTGAATGGAGAGCAGGAGGAAGGGAAGTGAATGGCGAGCTGGAGGAAGGGAAGGGAATGGCGAGCTGGAGGAAGGGAAATGAATGGAGAGCTGGAGGAAGGGAAGTGAATGGAGAGCTGGAGGAAGGGAAGTGAATGGAGAGCTGGAGGAAGGGAAGTGAATGGCGAGCTGGAGGAAAGGAAGGAATGGAGAGCAGGAGGAAGGAAGTGAATGGCGAGCTGGAGGAAGGGAAGTGAATGGAGAGCAGGAGGAAGGAGGTGAATGGAGAGCTGGAGGAAGGGAAGTGAATGGAGAGCTGGAGGAAGGGAAGGGAATGGAGAGCTGGAGGAAGGGAAGGGAATGGAGAGCTGGAGGTAGGGAAGTGAATGGAGAGCTGGAGGTAGGGAAGGGAATGGAGAGCTGGAGGAAGGGAAGGGAATGGGGAGCTGGAGGAAGGGAAGTGAATGGAGAGCAGGAGGAAGGGAAGTGAATTGAGAGCTGGAGGAAGGGAAGTGAATGGAGAGCTGGAGGAAGGGCAGTGAATGGAGAGCTGGAGGAAGGGAAGTGAATGGAGAGCTGGAGGAAGGGAAGGGAATGGCGAGCTGGAGGAAGGGAAGTGAATGGAGAGCTGGAGGAAGGGAAGTGAATGGCGAGCTGGAGGAAGGGAAGGGAATGGAGAGCTGGAGGAAGGGAAGTGAATGGAGAGCTGGAGGAAGGGAAGTGAATGGAGAGCTGGAGGAAGGGAAGTGAATGGAGAGCTGGAGGAAGGGAAGTGAATGGCGAGCTGGAGGAAGGGAAGTGAATGGAGAGCTGGAGGAAGGGAAGTGAATGGAGAGCTGGAGGAAGGGAAGTGAATGGAGAGCTGGAGGAAGGGAAGTGAATGGAGAGCTGGAGGAAGGGAAGGGAATGGCGAGCTGGAGGAAGGGAAGTGAATGGAGAGCTGGAGGAAGGGAAGTGAATGGCGAGCTGGAGGAAGGGAAGGGAATGGCGAGCTGGAGGAAGGGAAGTGAATGGAGAGCTGGAGGAAGGGAAGGGAATGGAGAGCTGGAGGAAGGGAAGTGAATGGAGAGCTGGAGGAAGGGAAGTGAATGGCGAGCTGGAGGAAGGGAAGTGAATGGAGAGCTGGAGGAAGGGATTGGAATGGAGAGCTGGAGGAAGGGAAGTGAATGGAGAGCTGGAGGAAGGGAAGTGAATGGAGAGCTGGAGGAAGGGAAAGGAATGGAGAGCTGGAGGAAGGGAAGGGAATGGAGAGCTGGAGGAAGGAAGGAATGGCGAGCTGAGGAAGGGAAGGAATGGAGAGCTGGAGGAAGGGAAGTAAATGAGAGCTGGAGGAAGGAAGGAATGGAGAGCTGGAGGAAGGGAAGGAATGGAGAGCTGGAGGAAGGGAAGGAATGGAGAGCTGGAGTATAGGAAGTGAATGGAGAGCTGGAGGAAGGGAAGGAATGGAGAGCTGGAGGAAGGGAAGGAATGGCGAGCTGGAGGAAGGGAAGGAATGGAGAGCTGGAGGAAGGAAGGAATGGAGAGCTGGAGGAAGGGAAGTGAATGGAGAGCTGGAGGAAGGGAAGTGAATGGAGAGCTGGAGGAAGGGAAGTGAATGGAGAGCTGGAGGAAGGGAAGTGAATGGAGAGCTGGAGGAAGGAAGGAAGTGAATGGAGAGCTGGAGGAAGGAAGGAATGGAGAGCTGGAGGAAGGAAGTGAATGGAGAGCTGGAGGAAGGAAGTGAATGGAGAGCTGGAGGAAGGGAAGGAATGGAGAGCAGGAGGAAGGGAAGTGAATGGAGAGCTGGAGGAAGGAAGGAATGGAGAGCTGGAGGTAGGGAAGTGAATGGAGAGCTGGAGGAAGGGAAGTGACTGGAGAGCTGGAGGAAGGAAGTGAATGGAGAGCTGGAGGAAGGAAGGAATGGAGAGCTGGAGGAAGGGAAGTGAATGGAGAGCTGGAGGAAGGGAAGGTAATGGAGAGCGGGAGGAAGGAAGGAATGGCGAGCTGGAGGAAGGGAAGGAATGAGAGCTGGAGGAAGGAAGGAATGGAGGAAGGAAGGAATGGGAGCTGGAGGAAGGAAGTGAATGGAGAGCTGGAGGAAGGGAAGGAATGGAGAGCTGGAGGAAGGGAAGTGAATGGAGAGCTGGAGGAAGGGAAGGAATGGAGAGCTGGTGGAAGGGAAGGGAATTGGGAGCTGGAGGAAGGGAAGTGAATGGAGAGCAGGAGGAAGGGAAGGGAATGGAGAGCTGGAGGAAGGGAACTTATGGAGAGCTGGAGGTAGGAAGTGAATGGGGAGCTGAAGGAAGGGAAGTGAATGGAGAGCTGAGGAAGGAAGGAATGGAGAGCTGGAGGAAGGGAAGTGAATGGAGCTGGAGGAAGGGAAGGAATGGAGAGCTGGAGGAAGGAAGGAATGGAGAGCTGGAGGAAGGGAAGTGAATGGAGAGCTGGAGGAAGGAAGTGAATGGAGAGCTGAGGAAGGGAAGGAATGGAGAGCTGGAGGAAGGAAGGAATGGAGAGCTGGAGGAAGGGAAGGAATGGAGAGGAGGAAGGAAGGAATGGAGAGCTGGAGGAAGGGAAGTGAATGGAGAGCTGGAGGAAGGGAAGGAATGGAGAGCTGGAGGAAGGGAAGGAATGGAGAGCTGGAGGAAGGGAAGTGAATGGAGAGCTGGAGGAAGGAAGTGAATGGAGAGCTGGAGGAAGGGAAGTGAATGGAGAGCTGGAGGAAGGGAAGTGAATGGAGAGCTGGAGGAAGGGAAGGAATGGAGAGCTGGAGGAAGGGAAGGAATGGAGAGCTGGAGGAAGGAAGTGAATGGAGAGCTGGAGGAAGGGAAGGAATGGAGAGCTGGAGGAAGGAAGTGAATGGAGAGCTGGAGGAAGGGAAGGAATGGAGAGCTGGAGGAAGGGAAGTGAATGGAGCTGGAGGAAGGGAAGTGAATGGAGAGCTGGAGGAAGGGAAGGAATGGAGCTGGAGGAAGGAAGGAATGGAGAGCTGGAGGAAGGAAGGAATGGAGAGCTGGAGGAAGGGAAGGAATGGAGAGCTGAGGAAGGGAAGTGAATGGAGAGCTGGAGGAAGGGAAGGAATGGAGCTGGAGGAAGGAAGGAATGGAGAGCTGGAGGAAGGGAAGGAATGGAGAGCTGGAGGAAGGAAGTGAATGGAGAGCTGGAGGAAGGAAGGAATGGAGAGCTGGAGGAAGGGAAGTGAATGGAGAGCTGGAGGAAGGAAGTGAATGGAGAGCTGGAAGGGAAGGAATGGAGAGCTGGAGGAAGGGAAGGAATGAGAGCTGGAGGAAGGGAAGGAATGGAGAGCTGGAGGAAGGGAAGGAATGGAGAGCTGAGGAAGGGAAGGAATGGAGAGCTGGAGGAAGGGAAGGAATGGAGAGCTGGAGGAAGGGAAGGAATGGAGAGCTGAGGAAGGGAAGGAATGGAGAGCTGGAGGAAGGGAAGGAATGGAGAGCTGGAGGAAGGGAAGTGAATGGAGAGCTGGAGGAAGGGAAGGAATGGCGAGCTGGAGGAAGGGAAGTGAATGGAGCTGGAGGAAGGGAAGGAATGGAGCTGGAGGAAGGGAAGGAATGGAGAGCTGGAGGAAGGAAGGAATGGAGAGCTGGAAGGAAGGAATGGAGAGCTGGAGGAAGGGAAGTGAATGGAGAGCTGGAGGAAGGGAAGGAATGGAGAGCTGGAGGAAGGGAAGGAATGGAGAGCTGAGGAAGGGAAGGAATGGAGAGGAGGAAGGAAGGAATGGAGAGCTGGAGGAAGGAAGGAATGGAGAGCTGGAGGAAGGGAAGGAATGGAGAGCTGGAGGAAGGGAAGGAATGGAGCTGGAGGAAGGGAAGTGAATGGAGAGCTGGAGGAAGGAATGGAGAGCTGGAGGAAGGGAAGGAATGGAGAGCTGGAGGAAGGAAGTGAATGGAGAGCTGGAGGAAGGGAAGGAATGGAGAGCTGGAGGAAGGGAAGTGAATGGAGAGCTGGAGGAAGGAAGGAATGGAGAGCTGGAGGAAGGAAGGAATGGAGAGCTGGAGGAAGGGAAGGAATGGAGAGCTGGAGGAAGGAAGTGAATGGAGAGCTGGAGGAAGGGAAGTGAATGGAGAGCTGGAGGAAGGGAAGGAATGGAGAGCTGGAGGAAGGGAAGGAATGGAGAGCTGGAGGAAGGAAGGAATGGAGAGCTGAGGAAGGGAAGGAATGGAGAGCTGGAGGAAGGGAAGGAATGGAGAGCTGGAGGAAGGGAAGGAATGAGAGCTGGAGGAAGGGAAGGAATGGAGAGCAGGAGGAAGGGAAGGAATGGAGAGCTGGAGGAAGGGAAGGAATGGAGAGCTGGAGGAAGGGAAGGAATGGAGAGCTGGAGGAAGGAAGTGAATGGAGAGCTGGAGGAAGGGAAGGAATGGAGAGCTGGAGGAAGGAAGGAATGGAGAGCTGGAGGAAGGGAAGTGAATGGAGCTGGAGGAAGGGAAGGAATGGAGAGCTGGAGGAAGGGAAGGAATGGAGCTGGAGGAAGGGAAGGAATGGAGAGCTGGAGGAAGGGAAGGAATGGAGAGCTGGAGGAAGGAAGGAATGGAGAGCTGGAGGAAGGGAAGGAATGGAGAGCTGGAGGAAGGAAGGAATGGAGAGCTGGAGGAAGGGAAGTGAATGGAGAGCTGGAGGAAGGAATGGAGAGCTGGAGGAAGGGAAGGAATGGAGAGCTGAGGAAGGAAGGAATGGAGAGCTGGAGGAAGGAAGTGAATGGAGAGCTGGAGGAAGGGAAGTGAATGGAGAGCTGGAGGAAGGAAGTGAATGGAGAGGAGGAAGGGAAGGAATGGAGAGCTGGAGGAAGGAAGGAAGTGAATGGAGAGCTGGAGGAAGGAAGTGAATGGAGAGCTGGAGGAAGGGAAGGAATGGAGAGCTGGAGGAAGGGAAGGAATGGAGAGCTGGAGGAAGGAAGGAATGGAGAGCTGGAGGAAGGGAAGGAATGGAGAGCTGGAGGAAGGGAAGTGAATGGAGAGCTGGAGGAAGGGAAGTGAATGGAGAGCTGGAGGAAGGAAGGAATGAGCTGGAGGAAGGGAAGGAATGGAGAGCTGGAGGAAGGGAAGTGAATGGAGAGCTGAGGAAGGAAGGGAAGGAATGGAGAGCTGGAGGAAGGGAAGGAATGGAGAGCTGGAGGAAGGGAAGTGAATGGAGAGCTGGAGGAAGGAAGGAATGGAGAGCTGGAGGAAGGGAAGTGAATGGAGAGCTGGAGGAAGGGAAGGAATGGAGAGCTGGAGGAAGGAAGGAATGGAGAGCTGGAGGAAGGGAAGTGAATGGAGAGCTGAGGAAGGAAGTGAATGGAGAGCTGGAGGAAGGGAAGGAATGGAGAGCTGGAGGAAGGGAAGTGAATGGAGAGCTGGAGGAAGGGAAGGAATGGAGAGCTGGAGGAAGGGAAGGAATGGAGAGCTGGAGGAAGGAAGTGAATGGAGAGCTGGAGGAAGGGAAGGAATGGAGAGCTGAGGAAGGGAAGTGAATGGAGCTGGAGGAAGGAAGTGAATGGAGAGCTGGAGGAAGGAAGGAATGGAGAGCTGGAGGAAGGGAAGTGAATGGAGCTGGAGGAAGGGAAGGAATGGAGAGCTGGAGGGAAGGAATGGAGAGCTGGAGGAAGGAATGGAGAGCTGGAGGAAGGGAAGGAGCTGGAGGAAGGGAAGGAATGGAGAGCTGGAGGAAGGAAGGAATGGAGAGCTGGAGGAAGGGAAGTGAATGGAGAGCTGGAGGAAGGAAGGAATGGAGAGCTGGAGGAAGGGAAGTGAATGGAGAGCAGGAGGAAGGAAGGAATGGAGAGCTGGAGGAAGGGAAGGAATGGAGAGCTGGAGGAAGGGAAGGAATGGAGAGCTGGAGGAAGGGAAGTGAATGGAGAGCTGGAGGAAGGGAAGGAATGGAGAGCTGGAGGAAGGAAGGGAAGGAATGGAGAGCTGGAGGAAGGAAGTGAATGGAGGAAGGAAGGAATGGAGAGCTGGAGGAAGGGAAGGAATGGAGAGCTGGAGGAAGGAAGTGAATGGAGAGCTGGAGGAAGGGAAGGAATGGAGAGCTGGAGGAAGGAAGGAATGGAGAGCTGGAGGAAGGGAAGGAATGGAGAGCTGGAGGAAGGGAAGTGAATGGAGAGCTGGAGGAAGGGAAGGAATGGAGAGCTGGAGGAAGGGAAGGAATGGAGCTGGAGGAAGGGAAGGAATGGAGAGCTGGAGGAAGGAAGTGAATGGAGAGCTGGAGGAAGGGAAGGAATGGAGAGCTGGAGGAAGGGAAGGAATGGGAGCTGGAGGAAGGAAGGAATGGAGAGCTGAGGAAGGAAGTGAATGGAGAGCTGGAGGAAGGGAAGGAATGGAGAGCTGGAGGAAGGGAAGGAATGGAGAGCTGGAGGAAGGAAGTGAATGGAGAGCTGGAGGAAGGAAGTGAATGGAGAGCTGGAGGAAGGGAAGGAATGGAGCTGGAGGAAGGGAAGGAATGGAGCTGGAGGAAGGAAGGAATGGAGAGCTGGAGGAAGGGAAGGAATGGAGAGCTGGAGGAAGGAAGTGAATGGAGAGCTGGAGGAAGGGAAGGAATGGAGAGCTGGAGGAAGGAAGGAATGGAGAGCTGGAGGAAGGGAAGTGAATGGAGAGCTGGAGGAAGGGAAGGAATGGAGAGCTGGAGGAAGGGAAGGAATGGAGAGCTGGAGGAAGGAAGGAATGGAGAGCTGGAGGAAGGGAAGGAATGGAGAGCTGGAGGAAGGGAAGGAATGGAGAGCTGAGGAAGGGAAGGAATGGAGCTGAGGAAGGGAAGTGAATGGAGAGAGGAGGAAGGGAAGGAATGGAGAGCTGGAGGAAGGAAGTGAATGGAGAGCTGGAGGAAGGGAAGGAATGGAGCTGGAGGAAGGAAGGAATGGAGAGCAGGAAGAAGGGAAGTGAATGGAGAGCTGGAGGAAGGAAGGAATGGAGAGCTGGAGGAAGGGAAGTGAATGGAGAGCTGGAGGAAGGGAAGGAATGGAGAGCTGGAGGAAGGGAAGGAATGGAGAGCTGGAGGAAGGGAAGGAATGGAGAGCTGGAGGAAGGGAAGGAATGGAGAGCTGGAGGAAGGGAAGTGAATGGAGAGCTGGAGGAAGGAAGTGAATGGAGAGCTGGAGGAAGGGAAGGAATGGAGAGCTGGAGGAAGGGAAGGAATGGAGAGCTGAGGAAGGGAAGGAATGGAGAGCTGGAGGAAGGGAAGGAATGGAGAGCTGGAGGAAGGAAGGAATGGAGAGCTGGAGGAAGGGAAGGAATGGAGAGCTGGAGGAAGGGAAGGAATGGAGAGCTGGAGGAAGGGAAGTGAATGGAGAGCTGGAGGAAGGAAGGAATGGAGAGCTGGAGGAAGGGAAGTGAATGGAGAGCTGGAGGAAGGAAGGAATGGAGAGCTGGAGGAAGGGAAGGAATGGAGAGCTGGAGGAAGGGAAGGAATGGAGAGCTGGAGGAAGGAAGGAATGGAGAGCTGGAGGAAGGGAAGGAATGGAGAGCTGGAGGAAGGGAAGGAATGGAGAGCTGGAAGGAAGGAATGGAGAGCTGGAGGAAGGAAGTGAATGGAGCTGGAGGAAGGGAAGGAATGGAGAGCTGAGGAAGGGAAGGAATGGAGAGCTGGAGGAAGGAAGTGAATGGAGAGCTGGAGGAAGGGAAGGAATGGAGAGCTGGAGGAAGGGAAGGAATGGAGAGCTGGAGGAAGGGAAGGAATGAGCGGAGGAAGGAAGGAATGGAGCTGGAGGAAGGAAGGAATGGAGAGCTGGAGGAAGGGAAGGAATGGAGAGCTGGAGGAAGGGAAGGAATGAGAGCTGGAGGAAGGGAAGGAATGGAGAGCTGGAGGAAGGGAAGTGAATGGAGCTGGAGGAAGGGAAGGAATGGAGCTGAGGAAGGGAAGGAATGGAGCTGGAGGAAGGGAAGGAATGGAGAGCTGGAGGAAGGAAGTGAATGGAGAGCTGGAGGAAGGGAAGGAATGGAGAGCTGGAGGAAGGGAAGGAATGGAGAGCTGGAGGAAGGGAAGGAATGGAGGAAGGGAAGGAATGGAGCTGGAGGAAGGAAGGAATGGAGAGCTGGAGGAAGGGAAGTGAATGGAGAGCTGGAGGAAGGGAAGGAATGGAGAGCTGGAGGAAGGGAAGGAATGGCGAGCTGGAGGAAGGAAGGAATGGAGAGCTGGAGGAAGGGAAGGAATGGAGAGCTGGAGGAAGGGAAGGAATGGAGAGCTGGAGGAAGGGAAGTGAATGGAGAGCTGGAGGAAGGGAAGGAATGAGCTGGAGGAAGGAAGGAATGGAGCTGGAGGAAGGAAGGAATGGAGAGCTGGAGGAAGGGAAGTGAATGGAGAGCTGGAGGAAGGGAAGGAATGGAGAGCTGGAGGAAGGGAAGGAATGGAGAGCTGGAGGAAGGAAGGAATGGAGAGCTGGAGGAAGGGAAGGAATGGAGAGCTGGAGGAAGGGAAGGAATGGCGAGCTGGAGGAAGGGAAGGAATGGAGAGCTGGAGGAAGGAAGTGAATGGAGAGCTGGAGGAAGGAAGGAATGGAGAGCTGGAGGAAGGGAAGGAATGGAGAGCTGGAGGAAGGGAAGTGAATGGCGAGCTGGAGGAAGGAAGGAATGGAGCTGGAGGAAGGGAAGGAATGGAGAGCTGGAGGAAGGAATGGAGAGCTGGAGGAAGGGAAGGAATGGAGAGCTGGAGGAAGGGAAGGAATGGAGAGCTGGAGGAAGGGAAGGAATGAGCTGGAGGAAGGGGAATGGAGAGCTGGAGGAAGGGAAGGAATGGAGAGCTGAGGAAGGGAAGGAATGAGAGCTGGAGGAAGGAAGGAATGGAGAGCTGGAGGAAGGAAGGAATGGAGAGCTGAGGAAGGGAAGGAATGGAGAGCTGGAGGAAGGGAAGGAATGGAGAGCTGGAGGAAGGGAAGGAATGGAGAGCTGGAGGAAGGGAAGGAATGGAGAGCTGGAGGAAGGGAAGGAATGGAGCTGGAGGAAGGGAAGGAATGGAGAGCTGGAGGAAGGGAAGGAATGGAGAGCTGGAGGAAGGGAAGTGAATGGAGAGCTGGAGGAAGGGAAGGAATGGAGAGCTGGAGGAAGGGAAGGAATGGAGAGCTGGAGGAAGGAAGGAATGGAGAGCTGGAGGAAGGGAAGTGAATGGAGGAAGGGAAGGAATGGAGAGCTGGAGGAAGGAAGGAATGGAGAGCTGGAGGAAGGAAGTGAATGGAGAGCTGGAGGAAGGGAAGGAATGGAGAGCTGGAGGAAGGGAAGGAATGGCGAGCTGGAGGAAGGAAGTGAATGGAGAGCTGGAGGAAGGGAAGTGAATGGAGAGCTGAGGAAGGAAGGAATGGAGAGGAGGAAGGGAAGGAATGAGAGCTGGAGGAAGGGAAGGAATGGAGAGCTGGAGGAAGGAAGGAATGGAGAGCTGGAGGAAGGGAAGGAATGGAGAGCTGGAGGAAGGAAGGAATGGAGAGCTGGAGGAAGGGAAGTGAATGGAGAGCTGGAGGAAGGGAAGGAATGGAGAGCTGAGGAAGGAAGGAATGGAGAGCTGGAGGAAGGGAAGTGAATGGAGAGCTGGAGGAAGGGAAGTGAATGGAGAGCTGGAGGAAGGAAGGAATGGAGAGCTGGAGGAAGGAAGTGAATGGAGAGCTGAGGAAGGGAAGGAATGGAGAGCTGGAGGAAGGAAGGAATGGAGAGCTGGAGGAAGGGAAGGAATGGAGAGCTGGAGGAAGGGAAGTGAATGGAGAGCTGGAGGAAGGGAAGGAATGGAGAGCTGGAGGAAGGAAGGAATGGAGAGGAGGAAGGGAAGGAATGGAGAGCTGGAGGAAGGGAAGGAATGGAGAGCTGAGGAAGGAAGGAATGGAGAGCTGGAGGAAGGGAAGGAATGGAGAGCTGAGGAAGGGAAGGGAATGGAGAGCTGGAGGAAGGGAAGGAATGGAGAGCTGGAGGAAGGAAGGAATGAGAGCTGGAGGAAGGAAGGAATGAGCTGAGGAAGGGAAGGAATGGAGAGCTGGAGGAAGGGAAGTGAATGGAGAGCTGGAGGAAGGGAAGGAAGGGAAGGAAGGAATGGAGAGCTGGAGGAAGGGAAGTGAATGGAGAGCTGGAGGAAGGAAGGAATGGAGCTGGAGGAAGGAAGGGAAGGAATGGAGAGCTGGAGGAAGGAAGGAATGGAGAGCTGGAGGAAGGAAGGAATGGAGAGCTGGAGGAAGGGAAGGAATGGAGAGCTGGAGGAAGGGAAGGAATGGAGAGCTGGAGGAAGGGAAGGAATGGAGAGCTGGAGGAAGGGAAGGAATGGAGAGCTGGAGGAAGGGAAGGAATGGAGAGCTGGAGGAAGGGAAGGAATGGAGAGCTGGAGGAAGGGAAGGAATGGAGAGCTGGAGGAAGGGAAGGAATGGAGAGCTGGAGGAAGGAAGTGAATGGAGAGCTGGAGGAAGGGAAGGAATGGAGAGCTGGAGGAAGGAAGGAATGGAGAGCTGAGGAAGGAAGGAATGAGAGCTGGAGGAAGGGAAGTGAATGGAGAGCTGGAGGAAGGGAAGGAATGGAGAGCTGGAGGAAGGAAGGAATGGAGAGCTGGAGGAAGGGAAGGAATGGAGAGCTGGAGGAAGGGTGAATGGAGAGCTGGAGGAAGGGAAGGAATGGAGAGCTGGAGGAAGGAAGGAATGGCGAGCTGGAGGAAGGAAGGAATGGAGAGCTGGAGGAAGGGAAGGAATGGAGAGCTGGAGGAAGGGAAGGAATGGAGAGCTGGAGGAAGGAAGGAATGGAGAGCTGGAGGAAGGGAAGGAATGGAGAGCTGGAGGAAGGGAAGTGAATGGAGAGCTGGAGGAAGGAAGTGAATGGAGAGGAGGAGGAAGGGAATGGAGAGCTGAGGAAGGAAGGAATGGAGAGCTGGAGGAAGGAAGGAATGGAGAGCTGGAGGAAGGGAAGGAATGGAGAGCTGGAGGAAGGAAGTGAATGGAGAGCTGGAGGAAGGGAAGGAATGGAGAGCTGGAGGAAGGGAAGGAATGGAGAGCTGGAGGAAGGGAAGGAATGGAGAGCAGGAGGAAGGGAAGTGAATGGAGAGCTGAGGAAGGGAAGGAATGGAGAGCTGGAGGAAGGGAAGGAATGGAGAGCTGGAGGAAGGGAAGGAATGGAGAGCTGGAGGAAGGGAAGTGAATGGAGAGCTGAGGAAGGGAAGGAATGGAGAGCTGGAGGAAGGGAAGGAATGGCGAGCTGGAGGAAGGAAGGAATGGAGAGCTGGAGGAAGGGAAGTGAATGGAGAGCTGGAGGAAGGAAGGAATGGAGAGCTGGAGGAAGGGAAGGAATGGAGCTGGAGGAAGGAAGGAATGGAGAGCTGGAGGAAGGGAAGGAATGGAGAGCTGGAGGAAGGGAAGGAATGGAGAGCTGGAGGAAGGAATGGAGAGCTGGAGGAAGGAAGGAATGGAGAGCTGGAGGAAGGAAGGAATGGAGAGCTGAGGAAGGGAAGGAATGGAGAGCTGGAGGAAGGGAAGGAATGGAGAGCTGGAGGAAGGGAAGGAATGGAGAGCTGGAGGAAGGAAGTGAATGGAGCTGGAGGAAGGGAAGGAATGGAGAGCTGGAGGAAGGAAGGAATGGAGCTGGAGGAAGGAAGTGAATGGAGAGCTGGAGGAAGGGAAGGAATGGAGAGCTGAGGAAGGAAGTGAATGGAGAGCTGGAGGAAGGAAGGAATGGAGAGCTGGAGGAAGGGAAGTGAATGGAGAGCTGGAGGAAGGGAAGGAATGGAGAGCTGGAGGAAGGAAGTGAATGGAGAGCTGGAGGAAGGAAGGAATGGAGAGCTGGAGGAAGGGAAGTGAAGAGCTGGAGGAAGGAAGGAATGGAGAGCTGAGGAAGGGAAGGAATGGAGAGCTGGAGGAAGGGAAGGAATGGAGAGCTGGAGGAAGGGAAGGAATGGAGAGCTGGAGGAAGGAAGTGAATGGAGAGCTGGAGGAAGGGAAGGAATGGAGAGCTGGAGGAAGGGAAGGAATGGAGAGCTGGAGGAAGGGAAGTGAATGGAGAGCAGGAGGAAGGTAAGTGAATGGAGAGCTGGAGGAAGGAAGTGAATGGAGAGCTGGAGGAAGGGAAGGAATGGAGAGCTGGAGGAAGGGAAGGAATGGAGAGCTGGAGGAAGGAAGTGAATGGAGAGCTGGAGGAAGGGAAGGAATGGAGCTGGAGGAAGGAAGTGAATGGAGAGCTGGAGGAAGGGAAGTGACTGGAGAGCTGGAGGAAGGGAAAGGAATGGAGAGCTGGAGGAAGGAATGGAGAGCTGGAGGAAGGAAGGAATGGAGAGCTGGAGGAAGGGAAGGAATGGAGAGCTGGAGGAAGGGAAGGAATGGAGAGCTGGAGGAAGGGAAGTGAATGGAGAGCTGGAGGAAGGGAAGGAATGGAGCTGGAGGAAGGGAAGTGAATGGAGAGCTGGAGGAAGGGAAGGAATGGAGAGCTGGAGGAAGGGAAGGAATGGAGAGCTGGAGGAAGGAAGGAATGGAGAGCTGGAGGAAGGAAGGAATGAGAGCTGGAGGAAGGGAAGGAATGGAGAGCTGGAGGAAGGAAGGAATGGAGCTGGAGGAAGGAAGGGAATGGAGAGCTGGAGGAAGGGAAGGAATGGAGAGGAGGAAGGGAAGGAATGGAGAGCTGAGGAAGGGAAGGAATGGAGAGCTGGAGGAAGGGAAGGAATGGAGCTGGAGGAAGGGAAGTGAATGGAGAGCTGGAGGAAGGGAAGGAATGAGAGCTGGAGGAAGGAAGGAATGGAGAAGGAGGAAGGAATGGAGAGCTGGAGGAAGGGAAGGAATGGAGAGCTGGAGGAAGGGAAGGAATGGAGAGCTGGAGGAAGGGAAGGAATGGAGAGCTGGAGGAAGGAAGGAATGGAGCTGAGGAAGGAAGGAATGGAGAGCTGGAGGAAGGAAGGAATGAGAGCTGGAGGAAGGGAAGGAATGGAGAGCTGGAGGAAGGGAAGGAATGGAGAGCTGAGGAAGGAAGTGAATGGAGAGCTGGAGGAAGGGAAGTGAATGGAGAGCTGGAGGAAGGGAAGGAATGGAGAGCTGGAGGAAGGGAAGGAATGGAGAGCTGGAGGAAGGGAAGGAATGGAGCTGGAGGAAGGGAAGTGAATGGAGCTGGAGGAAGGAAGGAATGGAGAGCTGGAGGAAGGGAAGGAATGGAGAGCTGGAGGAAGGGAAGGAATGGAGAGCTGGAGGAAGGAAGGAATGGAGAGCTGGAGGAAGGGAAGGAATGGAGAGCTGAGGAAGGGAAGTGAATGGAGAGCTGGAGGAAGGGAAGGAATGGAGAGCTGGAGGAAGGGAAGTGAATGGAGAGCTGGAGGAAGGGAAGGAATGGAGCTGGAGGAAGGAAGGAATGGAGAGCTGGAGGAAGGAAGTGAATGGAGAGCTGGAGGAAGGGAAGGAATGGAGAGCTGGAGGAAGGAAGGAATGGAGAGCTGAGGAAGGGAAGTGAATGGAGAGCTGGAGGAAGGGAAGGAATGGAGAGCTGGAGGAAGGGAAGGAATGGAGAGCTGGAGGAAGGGAAGGAATGGAGAGCTGGAGGAAGGAAGGAATGGAGAGCTGGAGGAAGGAAGTGAATGGAGAGCTGGAGGAAGGGAAGGAATGGAGAGCTGGAGGAAGGGAAGTGAATGGAGAGCTGGAGGAAGGGAAGGAATGGAGAGCTGGAGGAAGGGAAGGAATGGAGAGCTGGAGGAAGGAAGGAATGGAGAGCTGGAGGAGGGGAAGTGAATGGAGAGCTGGAGGAAGGAAGGAATGGAGCTGGAGGAAGGGAAGTGAATGGAGAGCTGGAGGAAGGAAGTGAATGGAGAGCTGGAGGAAGGGAAGGAATGGAGAGCTGGAGGAAGGGAAGGAATGGAGAGCTGGAGGAAGGAAGTGAATGGAGAGCAGGAGGAAGGGAAGTGAATGGAGAGCTGGAGGAAGGAAGGAATGGAGCTGGAGGAAGGGAATGGAGAGCTGGAGGAAGGGAAGGAATGGAGAGCTGAGGAAGGAAGGAATGGAGAGCTGGAGGAAGGGAAGGAATGGAGAGCTGGAGGAAGGAAGGAATGGAGAGCTGGAGGAGGGAAGGAATGGAGAGCTGGAGGAAGGGAAGGAATGGAGAGCTGGAGGAAGGAAGTGAATGGAGAGCTGGAGGAAGGAAGTGAATGGAGAGCTGGAGGAAGGGAAGGAATGGAGAGCTGGAGGAAGGAAGGAATGGAGAGCTGGAGGAAGGAAGGAATGGAGAGCTGGAGGAAGGGAAGTGAATGGAGAGGAGGAAGGGAAGTGAATGGAGAGCTGGAGGAAGGGAAGGAATGGAGAGCTGGAGGAAGGGAAGGAATGGAGAGCTGGAGGAAGGGAAGGAATGGAGAGCTGGAGGAAGGGAAGGAATGGAGAGCTGGAGGAAGGGAAGGAATGAGAGCTGGAGGAAGGGAAGTGAATGGAGAGCTGGAGGAAGGGAAGGAATGGAGAGAGCTGGAAGGGAAGGAATGGAGAGCTGGAGGAAGGGAAGTGAATGGAGAGCTGGAGGAAGGAAGTGAATGGAGAGCTGGAGGAAGGGAAGGAATGGAGAGCTGGAGGAAGGGAAGGAATGGAGAGCTGGAGGAAGGGAAGGAATGGAGAGCTGGAGGAAGGAAGGGAATGAGAGCTGGAGGAAGGGAAGGAATGGAGAGCTGGAGGAAGGGAAGGAATGGAGAGCTGGAGGAAGGAAGTGAATGGAGAGCTGGAGGAAGGGAAGTGAATGGAGAGCTGGAGGAAGGGAAGGAATGGAGAGCTGGAGGAAGGAAGTGAATGGAGAGCTGGAGGAAGGGAAGGAATGGAGAGCTGGAGGAAGGGAAGTGAATGGAGAGCTGGAGGAAGGAAGGAATGGAGAGCTGGAGGAAGGAAGGAATGGAGAGCTGGAGGAAGGGAAGGAATGGAGAGCTGGAGGAAGGAAGTGAATGGAGAGCTGGAGGAAGGGAAGGAATGGAGAGCTGGAAGGGGAAGGGAATGGAGAGCTGGAGGAAGGGAAGGAATGGAGAGCTGGAGGAAGGGAAGGAATGGAGCTGGAGGAAGGGAAGTGAATGGAGCTGGAGGAAGGAAGTGAATGGAGAGCTGGAGGAAGGGAAGGAATGGAGAGCTGGAGGAAGGGAAGGAATGGAGAGCTGGAGGAAGGGAAGGAATGGAGAGCTGGAGGAAGGGAAGGAATGGAGAGCTGGAGGAAGGGAAGGAATGGAGAGCTGAGGAAGGAAGGAATGGAGAGGAGGAAGGAAGGAATGGAGAGCTGGAGGAAGGGAAGGAATGGAGAGCTGGAGGAAGGAAGGAATGGAGAGCTGGAGGAAGGGAAGGAATGGAGAGCTGGAGGAAGGGAAGGAATGGAGAGCTGGAGGAAGGAAGGAATGGAGAGCTGGAGGAAGGGAAGGAATGGAGAGCTGGAGGAAGGAAGGAATGGAGAGCTGGAGGAAGGAAGGAATGGAGCTGAGGAAGGAAGGGAATGGAGAGCTGGAGGAAGGAAGTGAATGAGAGCTGGAGGAAGGAAGGAATGGAGAGCTGGAGGTAGGGAAGTGAATGGAGAGCTGGAGGAAGGAAGGAATGGAGCTGGAGGAAGGGAAGTGAATGGAGAGCTGGAGGAAGGGAAGGAATGGAGAGCTGGAGGAAGGGAAGGAATGGAGCTGGAGGAAGGGAAGGAATGGAGAGCTGGAGGAAGGGGAATGGAGCTGGAGGAAGGGAAGGAATGGAGAGCTGGAGGGAAGGAATGGAGAGCTGGAGGAAGGGAAGTGAATGGAGAGCTGGAGGAATGAAAGGGAATGGAGAGCTGGAGGAAGGGAAGTGAATGGTGAGCTGGAGGAAGGGAAGGAATGGAGAGCTGGAGGAAGGGAAGGAATGGAGAGCTGGAGGAAGGAAGGAATGGAGAGCTGGAGGAAGGAATGGAGAGCTGGAGGAAGGGAAGGAATGAGAGCTGGAGGTAGGGAAGTGAATGGAGAGCTGGAGGAAGGGAAGAGAATGAAGAGCTGGAGGAAGGGAAGGAATGGAGAGCTGGAGGAAGGAAGGAATGGAGAGCTGGAGGAAGGGAAGGAATGGAGAGCTGGAGGAAGGGAAGGAATGGAGAGCTGAGGAAGGAAGGAATGGAGAGCTGAGGAAGGGAAGGAATGGAGAGCTGGAGGAAGGAAGGAATGGAGCTGGAGGAAGGAATGGAGAGCTGGAGGAAGGGAAGGAATGGAGAGCTGGAGGAAGGGAAGGAATGGAGAGCTGGAGGAAGGGAAGTGAATGGAGAGCTGGAGGAAGGGAAGGCAACGGAGAGCTGGAGGAAGGGAAGGAATGGAGAGCTGGAGGAAGGAAGGAATGGAGAGCAGGAGGAAGGAAGGAATGGAGCTGGAGGAAGGAAGTGAATGGGAGCTGGAGGAAGGGAAGGAATGGAGAGCTGGAGGAAGGGAAGGAATGGAGAGCTGGAGGAAGGGAAGTGAATGAGCTGAGGAAGGGAAGGAATGGAGAGCTGGAGGAAGGGAAGGAATGGAGAGCTGGAGGAAGGGAAGTGAATGGAGAGCTGGAGGAAGGAAGGAATGGAGCTGGAGGAAGGGAAGGAATGGAGAGCTGGAGGAAGGGAAGGAATGGAGAGCTGGAGGAAGGGAAGGAATGGAGAGCTGGAGGAAGGAAGGAATGGAGCTGGAGGAAGGAAGGAATGGAGAGGAGGAAGGGAAGGAATGGAGAGCTGGAGGAAGGGAAGGAATGGAGAGCTGGAGGAAGGGAAGGAATGGAGCTGGAGGAAGGGAAGGAATGGAGAGCTGGAGGAAGGGAAGTGAATGGAGAGCTGGAGGAAGGGAAGGAATGGAGAGCTGGAGGAAGGGAAGTGAATGGAGAGCTGGAGGAAGGAAGGAATGGAGAGCTGGAGGAAGGAAGGAATGGAGAGCTGGAGGAAGGGAAGGAATGGAGAGCTGGAGGAAGGAAGGAATGGAGAGCTGGAGGAAGGGAAGGAATGGAGAGCTGGAGGAAGGAAGTGAATGGAGAGCTGGAGGAAGGGAAGGAATGGAGAGCTGGAGGAAGGGAAGGAATGGAGAGCAGGAGGAAGGGAAGGAATGGAGAGCTGGAGGAAGGGAAGGAATGGAGAGCTGGAGGAAGGGAAGGAATGGAGAGCTGGAGGAAGGAAGGAATGGAGAGCTGGAGGAAGGGAAGTGAATGGAGAGCTGGAGGAAGGGAAGGAATGGAGAGCTGGAGGAAGGAAGGAATGGAGAGCTGGAGGAAGGGAAGGAATGGAGAGCTGGAGGAAGGAAGTGAATGGAGAGCTGGAGGAAGGAAGTGAATGGAGAGCTGGAGGAAGGAAGGAATGAGAGCTGGAGGAAGGAAGGAATGGAGAGCTGGAGGAAGGGAAGGAATGGAGAGCTGGAGGAAGGAAGGAATGGAGAGCTGGAGGAAGGAAGGAATGGAGCTGGAGGAAGGGAAGTGAATGGAGAGCTGGAGGAAGGGAAGGAATGGAGAGCTGGAGGAAGGAAGGAATGGAGAGCTGGAGGAAGGGAAGGAATGGAGAGCTGGAGGAAGGAAGGAATGGAGAGCTGGAGGAAGGGAAGGAATGGAGCTGGAGGAAGGGAAGGAATGGAGAGCTGGAGGAAGGGAAGTGAATGGAGAGCTGGAGGAAGGGAAGGAATGGAGCTGGAGGAAGGGAAGGAATGGAGAGCTGGAGAAGGAAGGAATGGAGAGCTGGAGGAAGGGAAGTGAATGGAGAGCTGGAGGAAGGGAAGGAATGGAGAGCTGGAGGAAGGGAAGGAATGGGAGCTGAGGAAGGGAAGGAATGGAGCTGGAGGAAGGGAAGGAATGGAGAGCTGGAGGAAGGGAAGGAATGGAGAGCTGAGGAAGGGAAGGAATGGAGAGCTGGAGGAAGGAAGGAATGGAGAGCTGGAGGAAGGGAAGGAATGGAGAGCTGGAGGAAGGAAGTGAATGGAGAGCTGGAGGAAGGGAAGGAATGGAGAGCTGGAGGAAGGGAAGGAATGGAGAGCTGGAGGAAGGGAAGGGAATGGAGAGCTGGAGGAAGGAAGGAATGGAGCTGGAGGAAGGAAGGAATGGAGAGCTGGAGGAAGGGAAGGAATGGAGAGCTGGAGGAAGGAAGGAATGGAGAGCTGGAGGAAGGAAGGAATGGAGAGCTGGAGGAAGGGAAGGAATGGAGAGCTGGAGGAAGGGAAGGAATGGAGAGCTGGAGGAAGGGAAGGAATGAGCTGGAGGAAGGGAAGGAATGGAGCTGGAGGAAGGGGAATGGAGAGCAGGAGGAAGGAAGGAATGGAGAGCTGGAGGAAGGAAGGAATGAGAGCTGGAGGAAGGGAAGGAATGGAGAGCTGGAGGAAGGGAAGGAATGGAGCTGGAGGAAGGGAAGGAATGGAGAGCTGGAGGAAGGGAAGGAATGGAGAGCTGGAGGAAGGGAAGGAATGGAGAGCTGGAGGAAGGGAAGGAATGGAGAGCTGGAGGAAGGGAAGGAATGGAGAGCTGGAGGAAGGAAGGAATGGAGAGCTGGAGGAAGGGAAGGAATGGAGAGCTGGAGGAAGGGAAGGAATGGAGAGCTGGAGGAAGGGAAGGAATGAGAGCTGGAGGAAGGAATGGAGGGAGGAAGGGAAGGAATGGAGAGCTGGAAGGAAGTGAATGGAGAGCTGAGGAAGGAAGGAATGGAGAGCTGGAGGAAGGGAAGGAATGGAGCTGGAGGAAGGGAGAATGGAGAGCTGGAGGAAGGGAAGGAATGGAGGAGGAGGAAGGAAGGAATGGAGAGCTGAGGAAGGGAAGGAATGGAGCTGGAGGAAGGAAGTGAATGGAGAGCTGGAGGAAGGGAAGGAATGGAGAGCTGGAGGAAGGGAAGGAATGGAGAGCTGGAGGAAGGGAAGGAATGGAGAGCTGGAGGAAGGGAAGGAATGGAGAGCTGGAGGAAGGGAAGGAATGGAGAGCTGGAGGAAGGAAGGAATGGAGAGCTGGAGGAAGGGAAGGAATGGAGAGCTGGAGGAAGGAAGGAATGGAGAGCTGGAGGAAGGGAAGGAATGGAGCTGAGGAAGGGAAGGAATGGAGAGCTGGAGGAAGGGTGAATGGAGAGCTGGAGGAAGGAAGGAATGGAGAGCTGGAGGAAGGGAAGGAATGGAGAGCTGGAGGAAGGGAAGGAATGGAGAGCTGGAGGAAGGGAAGGAATGGAGAGCTGGAGGAAGGGAAGTGAATGGAGAGCTGGAGGAAGGGAAGGAATGGAGAGCTGGAGGAAGGAAGGAATGGAGAGCTGGAGGAAGGGAAGGAATGGAGAGCTGGAGGAAGGAAGGAATGGAGAGCTGGAGGAAGGGAAGGAATGGAGAGCTGAGGAAGGAAGGAATGGAGAGCTGGAGGAAGGAAGGAATGGAGAGCTGGAGGAAGGAATGAGCTGGAGGAAGGGAAGTGAATGAGCTGGAGGAAGGAAGGAATGGAGGAAGGAAGGAATGGAGAGCTGGAGGAAGGGAAGGAATGGAGAGCTGGAGGAAGGGAAGGAATGGAGAGCTGGAGGAAGGGAAGGAATGGAGCTGGAGGAAGGAAGTGAATGGAGAGCTGGAGGAAGGGAAGGAATGGAGAGCTGGAGGAAGGAAGGAATGGAGAGCTGGAGGAAGGGAAGGAATGGAGAGCTGGAGGAAGGGAAGGAATGGAGAGCTGGAGGAAGGGAAGTGAATGGAGAGCTGGAGGAAGGGAAGGAATGGAGAGCTGGAGGAAGGGAAGGAATGGAGAGCTGGAGGAAGGGAAGTGAATGGAGAGCTGGAGGAAGGAAGTGAATGGAGAGCTGGAGGAAGGGAAGGAATGGAGAGCTGGAGGAAGGAAGGAATGGAGAGCTGGAGGAAGGAAGGAATGGAGAGCTGGAGGAAGGAAGGAATGGAGCTGGAGGAAGGGAAGGAATGGAGAGCTGGAGGAAGGGAAGTGAATGGAGAGCTGGAGGAAGGGAAGGAATGGAGAGCTGGAGGAAGGGAAGGAATGGAGAGGAGGAAGGGAAGGAATGGAGAGCTGGAGGAAGGGAAGGAATGGAGAGCTGGAGGAAGGAAGTGAATGGAGAGCTGGAGGAAGGGAAGGAATGGAGAGCTGGAGGAAGGAAGGAATGGAGAGCTGGAGGAAGGGAAGGAATGGAGAGCTGGAGGAAGGGAAGGAATGGAGAGCTGGAGGAAGGAAGGAATGGAGAGCTGGAGGAAGGGAAGGAATGGAGCTGGAGGAAGGGAAGGAATGGAGAGCTGGAGGAAGGGAAGGAATGGAGAGCTGGAGGAAGGGAAGGGAATGGAGAGCTGGAGGAAGGGAAGGAATGGAGAGCTGGAGGAAGGAAGGAATGGAGAGCTGAGGAAGGGAAGGAATGGAGAGCTGGAGGAAGGGAAGGAATGGAGAGCTGGAGGAAGGAAGTGAATGGAGAGCTGGAGGAAGGAAGTGAATGGAGAGCTGGAGGAAGGAATGGAGAGCTGGAGGAAGGAAGGAATGGAGAGCTGGAGGAAGGGAAGGAATGGAGAGCTGGAGGAAGGGAAGTGAATGGAGAGCTGGAGGAAGGGAAGGAATGGAGAGCTGGAGGAAGGGAAGTGAATGGAGAGCTGAGGAAGGAAGGAATGGAGCTGGAGGAAGGAAGTGAATGGAGAGCTGGAGGAAGGGAAGGAATGAGAGCTGGAGGAAGGGAAGGAATGGAGAGCTGGAGGAAGGAAGGAATGGAGAGCTGGAGGAAGGGAAGGAATGGAGAGCTGGAGGAAGGAAGGAATGGAGAGCTGGAGGAAGGGAAGGAATGGAGAGCTGGAGGAAGGGAAGTGAATGGAGAGCTGGAGGAAGGGAAGTGAATGGAGAGCTGGAGGAAGGGAAGGAATGGAGAGCTGGAGGAAGGGAAGGAATGGAGAGCTGGAGGAAGGGAAGGAATGGAGAGCTGGAGGAAGGAAGTGAATGGAGAGCTGGAGGAAGGGAAGGAATGGAGAGCTGAGGAAGGGAAGGAATGGAGAGCTGGAGGAAGGGAATGGAGAGCTGGAGGAAGGAAGGAATGGAGAGCTGGAGGAAGGGAAGGAATGGAGAGCTGGAGGAAGGGAAGGAATGGAGAGCTGGAGGAAGGGAAGTGAA
Organism: Eriocheir sinensis; assembly: GCF_024679095.1. Lineage (NCBI taxonomy): Eukaryota > Metazoa > Arthropoda > Malacostraca > Decapoda > Varunidae > Eriocheir > Eriocheir sinensis. The sequence continues at coordinate 404,493 of NW_026112054.1, read as the reverse complement.
TGGAGAGCTGGAGGAAGGAAGGAATGAGAGCTGGAGGAAGGAAGGAATGGAGAGCTGGAGGAAGGAAGTGAATGGAGAGCTGGAGGAAGGGAAGTGAATGGAGAGCTGGAGGAAGGGAAGGAATGGAGAGCTGGAGGAAGGAAGGAATGGAGAGCTGGAGGAAGGGAAGTGAATGAGAGCTGGAGGAAGGAAGTGAATGGAGAGCTGGAGGAAGGGAAGGAATGGAGAGCTGGAGGAAGGGAAGGAATGGAGAGCTGGAGGAAGGGAAGGAATGGAGAGCTGAGGAAGGAAGTGAATGGAGAGCTGGAGGAAGGGAAGGAATGGAGAGCTGGAGGAAGGGAAGGAATGGAGAGCTGGAGGAAGGAAGGAATGGAGAGCTGGAGGAAGGGAAGGAATGGAGAGCTGGAGGAAGGAAAGGAAGTGAATGGAGCTGGAGGAAGGGAAGGAATGGAGAGCTGGAGGAAGGAAGTGAATGGAGAGCTGGAGGAAGGGAAGGAATGGAGAGCTGGAGGAAGGGAAGGAATGGAGAGCTGGAGGGAAGGAATGGAGAGCTGGAGGAAGGGAAGGAATGGAGAGCAGGAGGGAAGGAATGGAGAGCTGGAGGAAGGGAAGGAATGGAGAGCTGGAGGAAGGGAAGGAATGGAGAGCTGAGGAAGGGAAGGAATGGAGAGCTGGAGGAAGGGAAGGAATGGAGAGCTGGAGGAAGGAAGTGAATGGAGAGCTGGAGGAAGGGAAGGAATGGAGCTGGAGGAAGGGAAGGAATGGAGAGCTGGAGGAAGGAAGGAATGGAGCTGGAGGAAGGGAAGGAATGGAGAGGAGGAAGGGAAGGAATGGAGAGCTGGAGGAAGGGAAGTGAATGGAGAGCTGGAGGAAGGAATGGAGAGCTGGAGGAAGGGAAGTGAATGGAGAGCAGGAGGAAGGAAGGAATGGAGAGCTGGAGGAAGGGAAGGAATGGAGAGCTGGAGGAAGGGAAGGAATGGAGAGCTGGAGGAAGGAAGGAATGGAGAGCTGGAGGAAGGGAAGGAATGGAGAGCTGGAGGAAGGGAAGGAATGGAGAGCTGGAGGAAGGGAAGGAATGGAGAGCTGGAGGAAGGAATGAGAGCTGGAGGAAGGGAAGGAATGGAGAGCTGAGGAAGGGAAGTGAATGGAGCTGGAGGAAGGAAGTGAATGGAGAGCTGGAGGAAGGAAGGAATGGAGAGCTGGAGGAAGGGAAGGAATGGAGAGCTGGAGGAAGGGAAGGAATGGAGCTGGAGGAAGGAAGGAATGGAGAGCTGAGGAAGGAATGGAGAGCTGGAGGAAGGAAGGAATGGAGAGCTGGAGGAAGGGAAGGAATGGAGAGCTGGAGGAAGGAAGTGAATGGAGAGCTGGAGGAAGGGAAGGAATGGAGAGCTGGAGGAAGGGAAGGAATGGAGAGCTGGAGGAAGGGAAGGAATGGAGCTGGAGGAAGGGAAGTGAATGGAGAGCTGGAGGAAGGAAGGAATGGAGAGCTGGAGGAAGGGAAGGAATGGAGAGCTGGAGGAAGGAAGGAATGGAGAGCTGGAGGAAGGGAAGTGAATGGAGCAGCTGGAGGAAGGGAAGGAATGGAGAGCTGGAGGAAGGGAAGGAATGGAGAGCTGAGGAAGGAAGGAATGGAGAGCTGGAGGAAGGGAAGGAATGGAGAGCTGGAGGAAGGAAGGAATGGAGAGCTGGAGGAAGGGAAGTGAATGGAGAGCTGGAGGAAGGGAAGGAATGGAGAGCTGGAGGAAGGGAAGGAATGGAGAGCTGGAGGAAGGGAAGGAATGGAGAGCTGGAGGAAGGGAAGGAATGGAGAGCTGAGGAAGGAAGGAATGGAGCTGGAGGAAGGGAAGGAATGGAGAGCTGGAGGAAGGGAAGGAATGGAGAGCTGGAGGAAGGAAGGAATGGCGAGCTGGAGGAAGGAAGAGCTGAGGAAGGAAGGAATGGAGAGCTGGAGGAAGGGAAGGAATGGAGAGCTGGAGGAAGGAAGTGAATGGAGAGCTGGAGGAAGGAAGGAATGGAGCTGGAGGAAGGGAAGTGAATGGAGAGCTGGAGGGAAGGAATGGAGAGCTGGAGGAAGGGAAGGAATGGAGAGCTGGAGGAAGGAAGGAATGGAGAGCTGAAGGGAAGGAATGAATGGAGCTGGAGGAAGGGAAGGAATGGAGAGCTGGAGGAAGGGAAGTGAATGGAGAGCTGGAGGAAGGAAGGAATGGAGAGCTGGGAAGGAAGGAATGGAGAGCTGGAGGAAGGAAGTGAATGGAGAGCTGGAGGAAGGGAAGGAAGGAATGGAGAGCTGGAGGAAGGAAGGAATGGAGAGCTGGAGGAAGGAAGGAATGGAGGAAGGGAAGGAATGGAGAGCTGGAGGAAGGGAAGGAATGGAGAGCTGAGGAAGGAAGGAATGGAGAGCTGGAGGAAGGGAAGGAATGGAGAGCTGGAGGAAGGAATGGAGAGCTGGAGGAAGGGAAGGAATGGAGAGCTGGAGGAAGGAAGTGAATGGAGAGCTGGAGGAGCTGGAGGAAGGGAAGGAATGGAGAGCTGGAGGAAGGGAAGGAATGGAGCTGGAGGAAGGAAGGAATGGAGAGCTGGAGGAAGGGAAGGAATGGAGAGCTGGAGGAAGGGAAGGAATGGAGAGCTGGAGGAAGGAAGGAATGGAAGGGAAGGAATGGAGAGCTGGAGGAAGGGAAGTGAATGGAGAGCTGGAGGAAGGGAAGGAATGGAGAGCTGGAGGAAGGAAGGGAATGGAGAGCTGGAGGAAGGGAAGGAATGGAGAGCTGGAGGAAGGGAAGTGAATGGAGAGCTGGAGGAAGGGAAGTGAATGGAGAGCTGGAGGAAGGGAAGGAATGAGAGCTGGAGGAAGGGAAGGAATGGAGGAAGGGAAGGAATGGAGAGCTGGAGGAAGGGAAGTGAATGGAGAGCTGAGGAAGGAAGGAATGAGAGCTGGAGGAAGGAAGGAATGGAGAGCTGGAGGAAGGAAGGAATGGAGAGCTGGAGGAAGGGAAGGAATGGAGAGCTGGAGGAAGGAAGGAATGGAGAGCTGGAGGAAGGAAGGAATGGAGAGCTGAGGAAGGAAGTGAATGGAGAGGAGGAAGGAATGGAGAGGAAGGAAGGAAGTGAATGGAGAGCTGGAGGAAGGGAAGGAATGGAGAGCTGGAGGAAGGAGGAAGGAGAGGAGGAAGGGAAGGAATGGCGAGCTGGAGGAAGGGAAGGAATGGAGAGCTGGAGGAAGGGAAGGAATGGAGAGCTGGAGGAAGGGAAGGAATGGAGAGCTGGAGGAAGGAGGAATGGAGAGCTGGAGGAAGGGAAGGAATGGAGAGCTGGAGGAAGGGAAGGAATGGAGAGCTGGAGGAAGGGAAGGAATGGAGGAGAGGAAGGGAAGTGAATGGAGAGCTGGAGGAAGGAGGAAGGGAAGGAATGAGAGCTGGAGGAAGGAAGTGAATGGAGAGCTGGAGGAAGGGAAGGAATGGAGAGCTGGAGGAAGGAAGGAATGGAGAGCTGGAGGAAGGGAAGGAATGGAGAGCTGGAGGAAGGGAAGGAATGGAGAGCTGGAGGAAGGGAAGGAATGGAGGAAGGAAGGAATGGAGAGCTGGAGGAAGGGAAGGAATGGAGAGCTGGAGGAAGGGAAGGAATGGAGCTGGAGGAAGGAAGGAATGGAGAGCTGGAGGAAGGGAAGGAATGGAGAGCTGGAGGAAGGGAAGGAATGGAGAGCTGGAGGAAGGGAAGGAATGGAGAGCTGGAGGAAGGGAAGGAATGGAGAGCTGGAGGAAGGAAGGAATGGAGAGCTGGAGGAAGGGAAGGAATGGAGAGCTGGAGGAAGGGAAGGAATGGAGAGCTGGAGGAAGGAAGGGAATGGCGAGCTGGAGGAAGGGAAGGAATGGAGAGCTGAGGAAGGAAGTGAATGGAGAGCTGGAGGAAGGGAAGGAATGGAGAGCTGGAGGAAGGGAAGGAATGGAGAGCTGGAGGAAGGGAAGGAATGGAGAGCTGGAGGAAGGGAAGTGAATGGAGAGCTGGAGGAAGGAAGGAATGGAGAGCTGGAGGAAGGGAAGGAATGGAGAGCTGGAGGAAGGAAGGAATGGCGAGCTGGAGGAAGGGAAGGAATGGAGAGCTGGAGGAAGGGAAGTGAATGGAGAGCTGAGGAAGGGAAGGAATGGAGAGCTGGAGGAAGGAATGGAGAGCTGGAGGAAGGAAGTGAATGGAGAGCTGGAGGAAGGAAGGAATGGAGAGCTGGAGGAAGGAAGGAATGGAGAGCTGGAGGAAGGGAAGGAATGGAGAGCTGGAGGAAGGAAGGAATGGAGAGCTGGAGGAAGGGAAGGAATGGAGAGCTGGAGGAAGGGAAGGAATGGAGAGCTGAGGAAGGGAAGGAATGGAGAGCTGGAGGAAGGGAAGTGAATGGAGAGCTGGAGGAAGGAAGGAATGGCGAGCTGGAGGAAGGGAAGGGAATGAAGAGCTGGAGGAAGGGAAGGGAATGGAGAGCTGGAGGTAGGAAGTGAATGGGGAGCTGAAGGAAGGAAGGAATGGAGCTGGAGGAAGGGAAGGAATGGAGAGCTGGAGGAAGGAAGGAATGGAGAGCTGGAGGAAGGGAAGGAATGGAGAGCTGGAGGAAGGGAAGGAATGGAGAGCTGGAGGAAGGGAAGGAATGGAGAGCTGGAGGAAGGAAGGAATGGCGAGCTGGAGGAAGGGAAGTGAATGTAGAGCTGGAGGAAGGGAAGGAATGGAGAGCTGGAGGAAGGGAAGGAATGGCGAGCTGGAGGAAGGGAAGTGAATGGAGAGCTGGAGGAAGGGAAGGAATGGAGAGCTGGAGGAAGGGAAGTGAATGGAGCTGGAGGAAGGGAAGGAATGGAGAGCTGGAGGAAGGGAAGGAATGGAGAGCTGGAGGAAGGAAGGGAATGGAGAGCTGGAGGAAGGGAAGGAATGGAGAGCTGGAGGAAGGAAGGAATGGAGAGCTGGAGGAAGGAAGGGAATGGAGAGCTGGAGGAAGGGAAGGAATGGAGAGCTGGAGGAAGGGAAGGAATGGAGAGCTGGAGGAAGGGAAGGAATGGAGAGCTGGAGGAAGGGAAGGAATGGAGAGCTGAGGAAGGGAAGGAATGGAGAGCTGGAGGAAGGAAGGAATGGAGAGCTGGAGGAAGGGAAGGAATGGAGAGCTGGAGGAAGGGAAGTGAATGGAGAGCTGAGGAAGGGAAGGAATGGAGAGCTGGAGGAAGGAAGGAATGGAGAGCTGGAGGAAGGGAAGGAATTGGCGAGCTGGAGGAAGGGAAGTGAATGGAGAGCTGGAGGAAGGGAAGAGAATGGAGAGCTGGAGGAAGGGAAGGAATGGAGAGCTGGAGGAAGGAAGTGAATGGAGAGCTGGAGGAAGGGAAGGAATGGAGCTGGAGGAAGGGAAGGAATGGAGAGCTGGAGGAAGGAAGGAATGGAGAGCTGGAGGAAGGGCAGTGAATGGAGAGCTGGAGGAAGGGAAGGTAATGGCGAGCTGGAGGAAGGGAAGTGAATGGAGAGCTGGAGGAAGGGAAGGGAATGGCGAGCTGGAGGAAGGGAAGTGAATGGGGAGCTGGAGGAAGGGAAGGGAATGGCGAGCTGGAGGAAGGGAAGTGAATGGAGAGCAGGAGGAAGGGAAGGGAATGGCGAGCTGGAGGAAGGGAAGTGAATGGAGAGCTGGAGGAAGGGAAGAGAATGGCGAGCTGGAGGAAGGGAAGTGGAAAAAATTGAATGGAAAGCAGGAGGGGGATGGAATTGGAAAAAAAAAGTGGTTAGTGGTTCCTTGTTTAACGGTCTTGTAACTCTTTGGATGGAGAAGGTAAGAAGAAGAGGGAGTTGGAAATAATGGGGTATCTATTTTAACTTTATTGATGGAGAGGCAAAACAGGAGCTTGAAAATAATTGTGCTACTTATTCCAACTTTTTTGGATGGAGACGGTAAGAAAAAAAAGTTGAATGGAAAGAAAATATTGTGGTGCCCTATTTTAACTTCTGATTGAGAGGTAAATATAAATTGGCCTGGTAAAAAAAATTGGGATATTTATTATTATCGGCGTCACAGACGCCGAACAACAGATTGTCCACCTTGTTGTTCTCTTCAAGTTGTTTTCCTATATAATAACGTCTTGGCCTCTGGCGTCGGTAGGCCTTCATAGTAGGGCCTGATGGTCGGCCCGTTGTGGCTCAGGCAAGTGTTTATAGTGGCGCCATCTTTACTTTTCAGCATTTTCCATAGGAGTAAAAGAAAAATATAATATGAGGTAAGTATAAGGGAGACCGAATGAGAGGAGGAGGAGGGATGTGATAATGAAGGTGGATGAAGTAAATGATGATAAGGTGACCGAATATGAGAGAAATAAATAAAAGAATAAATAAAAAAATAAAATAAATAAACAAATAAAATAAATAAAACGAATACAGTGGACAAACTAGAACAGGGAAATCAAAACCAGTAAAAAAAAAACATAACAATATAATAGAGAGGAAGAATAGAATAGAACAGATGTAAAGCAGAACAGTATAATACTAATAATAAAAGTTAGGAACAGGATACTGTTGCTAGGTGGTGTGTGTGTGTGTGTGGTCATTAACAGTAAGATCAGGGCAGGTAGGCAGAAAGGTGTGTGTATGAGGTTGGTTGGGTCAGGTAAGGTCAGGTGTTGTCAGGGATATCAGACCTTGAGAGGGAGAGAGAAGAATAGGGTAGGAGGGGAAGAAGGGATAAAGGGGAGGAGTAGGGGATTAAAAAAGAGAGTGAGGAAAGGAGAGGCGAAGAGAAAGAGGGAGAGGTAAAGGGGAAGAATGGGAAGGAGAGGAGAGGCAGGGAGTGATGTAGATAGGGGTGAATATAGAGGAAGGGGATGAAGAGAGGGAGGTGGGTCATGGGAGTGGTTCATAACCGTTTTTGTCATTTTTAACCCAAAGTCCCGAGCAGTCGCAGATAAGGTCATTGAAGCTTCTGGTGTCGAAGCGAGCAGACGAGACGCTGTCCTCCACATCTCCATACCTGTCCTGCCTTCCTCCATCAGTAACGAGTTATACCTCCATCTCGAGTCCCTCAATCTCTCCACACCTACCATCAGTAAGCCTCGACCCATGTCCCTGCTGCCCCTGAGTCCCCCAGTGCCTCGTCTGCGCCTCCCCCTTACTCCCTTTGCTCTAAGGTTCATTCCCCGAGCCTTCCCCTACCATCCACCCTTTAGCATCCGTCCAATTTTCCACCAGCATTCCTCAGCACCCCATATCACCCGATCAACCTTCCCCCAGCATTCCCCAACACCCCATATCGCCCTCCCAGCCTTCTCCCAGCATCCCTCTCCACCCAAGAGATCCCATATTCATCTCGAGCACTTCTCCCAATGGAACCATGTCCCCCAGCGGTCCTACAGGTTACTTCGCAGGCCCCCCTCCCCCCGCCAGGACTCCCCCGTGCTGGAGAGGTTGCGACAGGACGTGTATTTTCGTAGATGAGGTTCCGAGGAGCCCACCGATGACGTGTGTTGGCTCCGAGAAGGGACTGAAGCGGCTGCAGAGCTTGGTGATTAAGCTACAAGGAGACCAGAGTACTAATATAGTCTCCTTGGTAGGCTACGTGTTGGCTTTATTGAGTTTACTTACTTTATTTCACCGCATTGTTTTGTTTCGTTATTATTTCACATCTTTTTATTATATATTTAGTTTAGCTATTTCACGGTAGTTTTGTTCAGTTAGGTGATTTAGTGTTACGAATGTGTGTGTGTGTGTGTGTGTGTGTGTGTGTGTGTGTGTGTGTGTGTGTGTGTGTGTGTGTGTCCACGTTTCAAGTTTTAATTATTTATCTCACGGCATTACTGTTTACTTAGTTTTCGGTAATTATTTCACAGCATTGATATTTATTTTGGATCTACCGGTAGTTATCTCAGAGCTCTATTGTCTACCGGTACTTATTTTTAGCGGTTTATTTCACACCATAGCAGATACTCTTCTTTCCCTAACAATACTAATTCTACACATACTCTTGACTCGTGTTATTAATAGCATCTTTTTTCTAACTTCTAGGTGGAGGAAATGGAGGCACGCGGATACTCTTCTTTCCCTAACAGTACTAATTTTACACATCATAAACTCTTTACTCGTGTTATTAATAGCATTTTTTTTCTTCCTTTTAGGTGGAGGAAATGGGGGGATGCGGTAGGCTGCCCGTGAGTCCCAGGGAGACGCTGGTGCCCATACTGGAAGAGGAGGCGGAGGCGGAGGAGGCGACGGAGGGGAAGAAGGCGAGGTGAGGCGAGGCGAACTGACTGGCTGGCTTATGCCCGTTGACCTGAAACGCTGGACACAAGACATCATCACAATAATTATTGTTGTCATTACATGCAGTAATGATGAAATCAAGAGTATAATTACTAACTGATATATATTCTCGCATAAATGCATTCAACAGAAACCTTCACTGTTAATCAACAAATGCGATTGATTTTTATCGACAAACTTATAGCTTATCAAATGAAACTCAGATTTTGGCAAGAAAAGTCCAAGCAGGTCGGTATGACATTTTGAGAAAACGAGTGACAGCTTGTCATCTCTGTGTAGAGATGATGTGAATAAGGTCAGTGTTGTTATCCGTGAGCACTTGTTTTTCTCAGTGAAGAGTTGGACAACTATTTTCCTAATATCACAGACTTAGATTGTCAACTTATTCGAAATCGATTCAAGACGAACCCTAGATAACTTCCAGAAGACTTACAAGACAAATTCGTTTTCTGTGTTAATAACAACTGCATAGATATGTTTTGAGAGTTTGTCACTGACAATATTTTGATCATCAATAGCGAGTTCTTACCCTACTCTAGAAAAGAAATGTGCCCGGAACCTCTTGATGTTTCCTTTACATACCGCTGTGAACAGGGATTCTCAGCACTGTGCTTGATTAAAAACAAGTTACGATCATGTCTAGGAGTCAGAGATGCCATAAAAGTGTCTTTCAAACACTGTACTGAGGATTGACTTTAGAGAAACTGTATTAACACAGTGAAAATATCTCAATGAACACCACTGAGTGCCATTGAACTGCCTTCTGATGACCAGACCAGGGTTAAAGGTTGCCTGACCACTGTGGACATGGTGAAGGTAACTTCACACCTGTGACTGACGGAAACGCATTTAATCAAACCCTTATGGCACATACGGTGTGTAAATACATTAGTGAAACTGTATTAACAACTGATTTCTGATCAGAAGGCCCGGGTTCGAATCCTGGCACTCAGTGTTGTTCATTTGGGATGTTTATCACTGTGTTAATACAGTTTCTCTAATGTATTTACACACCGTATGTGCCATAAGGGTTTGATTAAATGCGTTTCCGTCAGTCACGGGTGTGGGCGGGGTTACCTTCACCTTCATGTCCACAGTGCGGGGCTGGGGCGTCAGGTAATGGCAGCAGAAGTGGCCTCAGGCGCGGTAACCTTTTAGCCCGTCGGTGGTCTGGTCGGTTTGCTGCCCTGACTTCTGATCAGAAGGCCCGGGTTCGGATCCTGGCACTCAGTGGTGTTCATTTGGGAGGATTAACTTGTTAGTAGCAAAGAAACAAGCCCAACCATCTCACTGAATCAGCATATGTTTGTCATGATAGTCTCACACACTGACTATCAGTAAGTAACACTTGCTCTAAATGAATAGTTCTTGATAGCACTTGCTCACATTCAATCCTATTTGAATATATATATATATATATATATATATATATATATATATATATATATATATATATATATATATATATATATATATATATATATATATATATATATATATATATATATATATATATATATATATATATATATATATATATATATATATATACTTAAGTTACATATTGGTATTTTTATTCTAGTAACAAACAAGGACTTTCTTGTTGGTTACTAGTTACAAACAACTTGTAACAAACTTTAACAATCACCACTAAATCACAGTCACAGTCACCTTTTTTATTTCTATTTTATCCTTTTTTTCACGCTTGGGATGCTAGTCTGGTAAAATTGGAGCCTCTGTCAGATTTGATCTCCTGAGTGATGCCAACAGTCTTGATAAATCCTCGAACCTCTTTCTTCTCAATTTCTGCAACATTCGCGGTCTTCGTTTTAATTTTCATTATGCGGAACACCATCTCTCTTCCTCTAAACCTCACTTTCTCTTCAGCACCGAAACACAGATTTCTGAGGCTACTGACAGTAATCTCTACTTCTTTTTTTTTTTTTTACAGCTAAGAAGACTAAGCTAAGGAGACAGTTCAAGGGCGTAAAGAAAGAAAAAAAGGCCCGCTACTCACTGCTCCCGAACAGAGGTTAAAAGAGTGTCCAAAAGCAGAGGTCAATTTCGGGAGGAGAGGTGTCCTGATACTCTCCTCTTGAAAGAGTTCAAGTCGTAGGCAGGAGGAAATACAGATGATGGAAGATTGTTCCAGAGTTTACCACCGTGAGGGATGAAAGACTGAAGATACTGGTTGACTCTTGCATAAGGGGTTTGGATAGTATAGGGATGAACATGAGTAGAAAGTTGTGTGCAGCGGGGCCGCGGGAGGAAGGGAGGCATGCAGTTAACAAGTTCAGAAGAGCAGTCAGCATGGAAATATCGACAAAAGATAGAAAGAGAGGCAACATGGCGGCGGAATTTGAGAGGTAGAAGACTATCAGTATGAGGAGGAGAGCTGATGAGACGAAGAGCCTTTGACTCCACTCTGTCAAGGAGAGCTGTATGAGTGGAGCCCCCCCACACACACATGAGATGCATACTCCATACGAGGGCGGACAAGGCCCCTCTAAATGGATAGCAACTGTGCGGGGAAGAAGAACTGGCGGAAACGGTACAGAACGCCCAGCCTCGAGGAAGCTGATTTAGTAAGAGATGAGATATGAAGTTTCCAGTTTAGATTTTGAGTTAAGGATAGACCGAGGATGTTTAGTGTTGAGGAAGGTGATAGCTGAGTGTTGTCAAAGAATAGGGGATAGTTGTTTGGAAGATTGTGTCCAGTGGATAGATGGAGAAACTGTTTTCTTGAGGCGTTGAAGGACACCAGGTTCCTCTTGCCCCAATCGGATATAATAGTAAGGTCTGAGCCTAAGCGTTCTGTTGCCTCCAGCCTTGAATCGTTAAGTTCCTGTAGGGTGGGTCTTCTATTAAAAGAGGTTGAGTAATGCAGAGTGGAGTCATCGGCGTAGGAATGGATAGGACAGTTCGTTTTGGAAAGAATATCATCAATGAACAACAGAAAGAGAGTGGGAGATAGGACAGAACCCTGTGGGACACCACTGTTAATAGGTTTAGAGTTCTACCACAGCAGAAACTGAACAGTCAGAAAGGAAACTGGAGATAAAGGTACAGAGAGAAGGATAGAAACCGTAGGAGGGTAGTTTGGAAAGCAAAGATTTGTGCCAGACCCTATCAAAAGCTTTTGATATGTCCAGCGCAATAGCAAAGGTTTCACCGAAACGGTTAAGAGAGGATGACCAAGAGTCAGTTAGGAAGGCAAGGAGATCACCAGTAAAACGCCCCTTGCGGAACCCATACTGTCGATCAGATAGAAGGTCAGAAGTGGAAAGGTGGTTTTTAGTCTTCCGGCTAAGGATTGACTCAAAAGCTTTAGATAGACAGGAAAGTAAAGCAATAGGACGGTAGTTTGAGGGATTGGAACGCTCACCCTTCTTAGGCACAGGCTGTATGAAGGCATACTTCCTGCAGGAAGGACAGTGGCGTAGTAAGGGGGGGGGGGGCGGTCCGCCCCGGGTGAAAGCTTGAAGGGGGTGCCATGATACAGGCTCAAGTCTAATGGCTAAATTTAGTAACGTATCTAAGGAAAGGGGTGTTGGGGTCATATAAGAAGACGCCCCCCAGGCCCCCAACAAAGGTACCCGCCGCCCTCCAAATGGTCCATTTGGAAGCCCCCATTTGTTGCCATACTCATTTGTAGAAGCTAGTGTGGGGGGGTGGACCCCAAAAGGAGACAGGACCCCCGCGACCCCGCCCACAAGATCTCCAGCCATGCCGGCATATATAGTGCCACTGTGGGTAATGATGGAGTTTTGATTACCCAGCTCCAGCCACGCGTGGTACTGTGAATGACGGCGCCTTGTGTTTCAAATGACTGTAGCAGATGAATTGCTTTGCTCGTAGCAGAGATGTTATTTACTATAAAGAACACATTTTTGCATAATGTTGAAGATAAGGAACTGTACTTTATCATGTGACGTTAAAAACTTGAATGTAAATGTTTGTTGTAGCATGTGTCTCGCTAAACGGTATCGTAGGTAGGTGAGCGGGGAGACGCCAAAGTGTTTGTTGTAGCATGAATCTCGCTGAACGGTATCGTAGGTAGGTGAGAGGGGAGACGCCTAAGTGTTTGTTGTAGCATGAATCTCGCTGAACGGTATCGTAGGTAGGTGAGAGGGGAGACGCCTAAGTGTTTGTTGTAGCATGAATCTCGCTGAACGGTATCGTAGGTAGGTGAGAGGGGAGACGCCTAAGTGTTTGTTGTAGC
>NW_026112054.1:359515-389515 GCF_024679095.1 Eriocheir sinensis | reverse complement strand
TATATATATATATATATATATATATATATATATATATATATATATATATATATATATATATATATATATATATATATATAAGGAAATACAGTAAAGACACATCATTTGGGGATTCTTGAATCATATGTTATTGCTCAAATATACATGATTATTTGAATTTCACTCATGGAAAATGAAAGTATAGATTCACAAATGATTCTAGGATAAGTAATGAAGGAGATGAATGATTGATGCTCATCTTGTGGATCTGGTTGAGGACACAATGCTTGTAAAAGGTTATTCCAAAAGTAATGTTTCCTATTTTTTATTCCGCCAAGGAGTCCGAGGGACTGATTATAACATGATGACTGAACCTTCGCACTAATAACCTGAAATGTTCATCTCTATGTTGCAGACATTGATGGTGTGACAGTTCAAGAAAGCAACCTGTCATGGACGTGCGTCAGAAGCAGAGGTGCGTCACTGTCCTCCACGCAGAGCAAGTTGAACCAATCGACATTCCCCGACGCTTGGTGAACGTTTACGGAGCCGAGGCAGTTGATGTCAGCACGGTTAGAGATGGGTTCGTCGATTCCGGAGTGGCGACAGAGATGTGAGTGACAAATCGCTCTCCGGACGCCCATGCACAGCCACCACTCCGGAAACTGAGGTGCTCCATGATCAACTCACCCGCTCTAACTGGCGTATAACAGTGAATGAAATGAATGCACTGCTGGATGTGGGTGTCGGTGTACTGAAAAAAATGCTGTCATCCCAAGGATACAGCAAAGTGTGTGCCAGGCGGGTGGCTGTGCATGGGCGTCCGGAGAGCGGTTTGTCTCACATCTCTGTCGCCACTCAAGAATCGACCAACCCATCTCCTAACCGTGCTGACATAAACTGCCTCGGCTCCATAGACGTTCACCAAGCGTCGGCGAATGTCGATTGGTTCAACTTATTCTGCGTGGAGGAATACAGTGACGCACCTCTGCTTCTGACGCACGTCCATGACGGGTTGCTTTCTTAAACTCACACCGTCAATGTCTGCAACAGAGAGATGAAAATTTCAGGTTATTTGCGAGGAGGTTGTCATCATAAGAATGCAATAAGCAATCCCCTCGGACCCCTTGGGGCAGAATAAAAAAATAGGAGGCATTAACTTTGGAATGACATATACGTCACTGTCTAAATTTAGGCCAAAGAGACGAGATGAGCACTAAAGCAACACACAAGTAGTGTGTACACCTCCCACTATATCTTACAACCAAGGAATACTTGCTTTGGTTGAGGAATAAGATCAATAAGCAGGTGAGTTGGTGTCATTATCCTGTGTTATGTATACCTACATTATCCTATATTATACATTATCCTACATTACCCTATATTTTACACGCTCTGGAGGCCTCTCCGGCTGCCTGCGAAAACCAGGACTGTTCAGGCAAACCTGAGCGTGTAAGGGACGTTTAGGCGGCCTGTGCAGGCCGCCGGAGAGGCTACCTCACGAACCTGTACCTGACAGGTTGGCTCCGTCCGGCCAGCGTCCGGTTCAGGCTTGTTTGAGTGTGTCTATGCACATGAGGTGGCCTTGAGGCCACATCTCTCGACACAATCTTCCAAACACATGTCCCCTATTCTTCGACAACGCTCAGCTGTCACCTTCTTCAACACTAAACATCCTGGGTCTATCCTTAACTCAAAATCTCAACAACAAAATAAATTCCCCCAGGGAGGACTCCCCTTCTGGCTGCCGACCCGAGAGGTGTCTTGATAACTCCTCGAACCTCTTTCTTCTCAATTTCTGCAACATTCGCGGTCTTCGTTCTAATTTTCATTCTGTTGAACATCATCTCTCTTCCTCTAAACCTCACCTTCTTTTCCTCACCGAAACACAGGCTTCTGAGGCTACTGACAGCAATCTCTACTCTGTTCCCTCCTACTATCTCTATCCTAAATTTCAATCCAAAGCTGGATGTTGCGCCTACGTGCGCATCGACATCACTTGCTCTCGTGCCCACAACCTTGACTCCTCTGAATTTTCTTCATTGTCATTCTATTACTAAATACATATGTGCTGTTTATCTCTCACCTAACTCTACTAACTATGTAAAATTCTTTGACTATTTGAACTCTAAAGTGGAGCACATCTTGACCCACTCTCCCTTCGCTGAAATCTCCATCCTAGGAGATTTCAATGTTTACCACCACCTTTGGCTTTCATCCTCTTTCACCGACCATCCTGGGCCCGTACTTATAAAGAATATGTTTCGCTTATGTGAGGCATAAATCAAGAAAATGGCGGATACCGAGACGAAAGGGAAGCATAAACCTTAGGTTTCAACTAAGCGGAACCTAAATTGACTTGCCAGCTACGCGCGGGGTGGAGGTAACATTGCATTCCTTAGGTCGACCTAAGCGAAGCATAACAGTCAAGATGGCGGAGGTAGTGGGTGCGCGTCTGCGGCAGCTGAGGACTTTTCGGGCACGAAGAGACGTCCTTGACGTACCAATATATATATATATATATATATATATATATATATATATATATATATATATATATATATATATATATATATATATATATATATATATATATATATATATATATATATATATATATATATATATATATATTGGTGCACAAGTACAAGGCCAAGTCAATTGAATTCCCTTGATTGAAAAGAAAAGGCAGAACATTACAAATGTTATTTTCATCAAGTACTTAATAAGCATTGAAATTTACAAGACTGTCACTATTTGCTTGTTAACCATTCCTTGCACTTCATGAATACCATTTTATTTCAAGAAAATCCTACCTTTTCCATCCCTGTCCTTATGGAAGGCCCTTATTTTAGTTTTTGCATCTTGCATCACTGTCTGCCAGCGTCTCTGGCACTGCTTCGTGCACCTACTAAAGCCTGGGTGGAGTGCCGCTAGGCGAGTGACAGTGCTGCCCCACGCCTTCGTCTTCGCCTCAACAGAGCAGCCATTTTCCGAAAAATTTCCTTTGAGGATGGCTGCTTTATCCCTATAGAGCTGTACGAGGGAGAGAGTTTCAGCGTACGTCCAGTTGGTATTGCGGTGACGTGTCTGCCGAGGAGGCTGTAGCTGGGGCGGCGGCTGTTCCTGCTGCTGCTGCTTCTGTTGTGGCTGGGGATGAGGCTGTGGTCCCTCCTGCTGCTGCTCCTGAAGAGGCTGCTGCTGCTGCTGTTGCTGCTGACCTCGCTGGCTGCTGAGGGGCTCTAAAGGTCGTGGCTGGCTGTTGGCGTCCATGGCTGACTGCTGGCCTGAAGCTCGCGGGAATGTTTGTTTACATGTTTGAGGGGCTACGTCTTTAATTTTATCATTATTCCATGTGATGTTGGTCTATGCATCGCCAACAATACCCAAAAATATTTTTATTTTATTTAATATATATTTCCAATACGTCAATATGCTTTTAACATCAAAATTATACCAAATTCCAACATTTTATTTTGAGTTGGCATCCCTTTCATATGTGCAGCTCAGGGTTTGGCAACGATACACTAATACTCGCTTATGACGAGCTGGTTATGTTGAGGGGGTGAAACATAAGAAGGGGGGTTATGTCGCGTCATTGTTAATACTCGGATATGTCTCAGTTTACGTCTCACATAAATTTCTTTATATGTACGGGCCCTGGTGAACAAGCCTACAACTTTGCTATCCTCAACGACCTAGAGCAGTTGGTCCACCACCCTACATATATTCCCGACCGTCTTGGAGACAGGCCCAACATTCTAGACCTCTTCCTTACCTCTAATCCTTCTGCTTACTCTGTCAAACTGTTCTCTCCGTTGGGCTCCTCCGATCATAACCTTATTTCTGTATCCTGTCCTATCGCTCCTGTACATTCTCTGGACCCACCGAAGAGGCGATGCCTCTGGCATTTTGCTCCAGCTCGGTGGGACGACCTGAGGATGTACTTTTCCGATTTCCCGTGGAATGATTACTGCTTTCAGGAGAGAGACCCCTCTGTGTGTGCTCAGCGCATCACAGAGGTGATTGTCTCTGGAATGGAGGCATACATTCAACGTACTTTCTCTACTCCTCATGCTAAAAAGCCTTGGTTTAATCATGCTTGTTCTCGTGCTATTAAAGATAGAGAGGCAGCTCACAAAAGGTTCCAGAGCCTTCGAACTCCCACTAACTTTGATCTATACATTTCAGCTAAGAATCGTGCCAAATCTATTCTCCGACTTACCAAAACTTCTTTTATAAATAGAAAATGTCAACACCTTGCTACTTCTAATTCTTCCCGTGACTTCTGGCATCCAGCCAAAAATATCTCCTCCAATTTCACTGCTTCCTTTTTCCCTCCTCTCCTTAACCCTGACGGCACCATCGCCGTCTCATCTGTCTCTAAGACTGAACTCTTCGCTCAAACTTTCTGTAAGAACTCCACCATGGACGATTCTGGGCATATTCCTCCTACTCATCCCCCCTCTGACTCCTTTATGCCTGTTATTAAGATTCTTCCTAATGATGTTTTCTATGCCCTCTGGTCTCAACTCTCAGAAGGCTTATGGACCTGATGGAGTGCCTCCTATTGTCCTTAAAACTGTGCTTTTGAGCTGACACACTGCCTGGTCAAACTCTTTCGTCTCTGCCTATCAACATCTATCTTTCCTTCCTGCTGGAAGTATGCTTTTGTACAGCCTGTGCCTAAGAGGGGTGACCGTTCCAATCCCTCAAACTACCGCCCTATAGCTTTACTTTCCTGTCTATCTAAAGCTTTTGAATCAATCTTAACCGGAAGATTCAAAAGCACCTTTCCACTTCTAACCTTCAATCTGATCGCCAGTATGGATTCCGCAAGGGGCGTTCTACTGGCGATCTGCTTGCTCTCTTAACTGACTCTTGGTCATCCACTCTTAGCCGTTTTGGTGAAACTTTCTGTGTTGCGCTAGACATATCGAAAGCCTTCGATAGAGTCTGGCACCAGTCTTTGCTTTCTAAACTGCACTCTCTCGGATTCTGTCCCTCTCTCTGTTCCTTTATCTCCAGTTTCCTTTCCGGCCGTTCTATCTCTGCGGTGGCAGACGGTCACCGCTCTTCCCCTAAACCTATCAACAGTGGCGTTCCACAGGGCTCTGTCCTATCACCCACTCTCTTCCTGTTATTCATCAATGATCTTCTTTCCATAACAAACTATCCTGTCCACTCGTACGCCGACGACTCCACTCTGCATTATTCAACTTCTTTCAATAGAAGACCATTACAACAGGAAGTACACGACTCCAAACAGGAGGCTGCAGAACGCTTAACATCAGACCTTGCTATCATTTCCGATTGAGCTGAAGGAACCTTGTGTCCTTCAATGCCTCAAAAACTCAATTTCTCCACCTATCAACTCGACACAATCTTCCAAACACCTATCCCCTAGTCTTCGACAACACTCAGCTGTCACCTTCTTCAACAGTAAACATCCTCGGTCTATCCTTAACTCAAAATCTCAACTGGAAACTTCATATCTCCTCTCGCTTAATCAGCTTCCTCGAGGTTGGGCGTTCTGTATCGTCTCCGCTAGTTCTTCTACCCCGCGTAGTTGCTAACTATATACAGGGGCCTTCTCCGCCCTCGTATGAAGTATGCATCTCACGTGTGGGGGGGCTCCACTCACACAGCTCTTCTGGACAGAGTGAGGGCTAAGGCTCTTCGTCTCATCAGTTCTCCTCCTCCTACTGATAGTCTTCTACCTCTTAAATTCCGCCGCGATATTGCCTCCCTTTCTATCTTCTATCGATATTTCCACGCTGACTGCTCTTCTGGATTTGCTAACTGCATGCCTCCCCCCTCCCGCGGCCCCGCTGCACACGACTTTCTACTCATGCTCATCCCTATACTGTCCAAATCCCTTATGCAAGAGTTAACCAGCATCTTCACTCTTGCATCCCTCACGCTTGTAAACTCTGGAACAATCTTCCTTCATCTGTATTTCCTCCTGCCTACGACTTAAACTATTTCAAGAGGAGGGTATCAGTACACCTCTCCTCCCGAATTTGACCTCTCTTTCAGCCACCTCATTTGATTTTTTTTGGGGGGGAGGAGCGAGTAGCGGGCTTTTTTTATTGTTTTCTTTTTTGTGTGCCCTAGAGCTGCCTCCTTTGTTGTAAAAAAATATGTATATATATATATATATATATATATATATCTATATATATATATATATATATATATATATATATATATATCTATATATATATATATATATATATATATATATATACCTGCCTTGGGTATCAAATACTTTAAGAACGCCTCTGAGAGAGAGAGAGAGAGAGAGAGAGAGAGAGAGAGAGAGAGAGAGAGAGAGAGAGAGAGAGAGAGAGAGAGAGAGAGAGAGAGAGAGAGAGAGAGAGAGAGAGAGAGAGAGAGAGAGAGAGAGAGAGAGAGATTTGTCTACAAGTCATCTTCAGTATAATACAGAACATCTTGAATTGCATATCTTAGAACATGAATGAAGAGAATTGTTTAAATAAGGGATCCCTCATAACGTCAATACACCTATAATAAGTAAAATATTGCCTATATAAGACAAGGTCTTTGATAGAATTATAATATGCACAGAAAAATATTGTAGAAGATGTCTATAGGGCTAAACTTAGTAAAAGATACATACCGTTTACCGTTGATGAGGTTTCAGGCCCTGCTCCGCCGCTGATGCAGCGCTCTACGAGGGCCGTCAACAATTTCAACGTTAGCCGCAATAATAGTCTTCGATGCACTTATTCTCAAACATCGTAGTGAGTGAGTGAGTGTCTTAATTTCTTTTACGAATAATATCACATATAGCAATTAGTTCAGTGTTGATGTCTGCTATTTTCCTTATAGTATCACTATTAAATATTCAACAATTATTTCCAGCACACTGAACATTCATCACACACAATTTATCTTTGAGTAGAGACACTATAATTAATTGCCATGATCAGTCATGTTACGAGTTCTCTCAATTTCAGTCTGGAGGACTACACAACACTGGTCATTCGCTGAGTGGTTGATTTCAGGCTTTTTGTATCTCACACAATTTATGCATTTATTCTCAGCCATGGTGCACTCCTTTGATTTATGATTGCCAGCGCATTTGAAACAATTAGGGGCATCTCCATTGGTCTTGGCAGTACAGTTGGCCTCAAGATGGCCGTATCTCTGAGAGTGATAGCATATAATTGCATGGTATCTGTCTCTCACTGTGTATATTCCCCATTCTAATTTTAGCTTGTGATTCTTGTGAATCAGCTCTCTTACAGTTGGGTCACACCTCAAAATGTAGTGCATCGTGCCGCCAGCCGCAGGCTTGCTAAAAACCAGCTCAATCTTATCATCAACACCCCCAATGGCGTGTAAGAACTCATTGCGGTCTAAGATGGTCTCCTTTATTTTTTCCTTGGTCTCCTCTTTATGCACACTGCATATCATGATCCTTGGTTTCATCTTTCCAACACTCTTGGTATTGATTTGCTCAACAGACTCCAGTTTTTGAGCAGCCTCATCCCTTGTGTTCTCATTATCAAAGTTCCTGACAATGTTACCTCTATTTGTAAATCTTGAATCAGTTATTTAAATACCATTCCATGCCTGGGAGACTTCATCCTTCATGTCTGTTGCCTTCTTTTCCTGTGTAGAAGCTTTTACAACTAAGAGATTTTTCTTGACCTTCTTGCCCCTCTTTGCCACCTCAGCCCAGCTAGATTCAGCATGCTCAGCAAGTTTAAGGGTGTCAACAACTGATCCCAGCTCCTCCTGCACCCTCAGAGCCCTTGATTCAGCTTCATCCTTAACCACAGATATTTCCTTAGCTAATTCTTGCTTGAATTCATCCAGTTTTTCTACAATTTTGGTAGCCAGAGACGCTTTATGGAGGCATGGGTTGCACATCCAATTAATTTTAGGTATATTCTCCTGCTTAATTCCAGACAAATGAGCACACTGCACATGACACCATCTAGGGCACAGACAGCATCCAATCCAACGGGTGCTTGGCTTTGCCAGCCATATGTATGTATATGTTATGCTGAAATATGTATGTATATGTAGTAATGATAATTAATTTAGCCTAACATAAATGTAAAACGTATATATATGTAATAATAAAATATGTATGTATATGTAATAATAAAATATGTATGTATATGTAATAATGATTAGTAATTTAGCCTAACGGAAATGTAAAATGTCCTGTTATTATTGTTATTACTGTTCTGTCCGTTTTGAAGAGTGTGGCGGAGGTGGGGACTGTGTGTGTGTGTGTGTGTGTGTGTGTGTGTCGCCTCACTAGGTGTCATTAGAGTTCAAAGGCTGTTGCTGTGTCACGTCATCAACGTGCAGGTTACACAGTCACTGGACGCCCCGGGACACTCCGAGATGCCCGTGTCAGCTGACCAACACCGGAGCGACGACGGGGCGCGGCGAGCACTGCACACCCTGCGGGGCTCCATCGCGCTGCCTCGCCTCACACTGTAAAATGGCCGCCCCACAAGTGCCCCGCCATGCCAGGGGCACTCACAAGCTTACCGCTCCTCCGTCATCTTCATGCTGATGTTTTTTTAAACACAACACCCACTAGGAGGAGTGCCAAAAGCCTGCAGCCACGAGAAAGCCGCCCACGCTAGTGTATACCCGTGAATGAGTCACAGCGAAGCGGCCATCACCGTCACGTCACGGGCTGCCGCTGCGCAGTCGCCCCGCCCTCCGCCACCGCAGCCACACCGCCCCGTCCCTCCGCTGCCCTGCCCGTCCTCTGCTGCTGCTCGGCGGGGTGCCACCATTGGCCTGAAGCTCATATTACCTCGTCTCGGTGTGATAGGCGCCAGTACCGGCACAGTAATGGGTGAAAGATAAAGCACAAAGTGGCCTCTGGTGACCTGCCTGCCGCCGGGCGACAACCGTCCGTCTCCCTAGCTCCGCACCCCGCTCTCTGCCTCTCAGTCCCAGGCCCTGGCCTCCTCTGGACCTCGTCAGTGCCCTGGGGACACAGTAACAGTCACTTACGGCTGCATAAAGGGAGGCAGGAAAGTGACGCTGAAGGCAGAACACAACGCCGGGGTCGCCCGCGAGCGGACCAATCACATCACAAGAGGTGCTGTTTCCTCAGAGCAGAGAGCGGGGAGGGAGGAGGGCCTGGCGACGCGGAACATGGCCGCCACGCGCTGGGACCCATATAGCCTAGTCAGCCCCGTTATCCTGCCCTAGCAACACCACGCCACCCTTCCTCGTGTCCAAATGAAAGGGTTAACCAGAATCTTCACTCTTTGGTCCCTTCCAATAGTAAACTACATCGCAGCCTCCCTTGAACGGCGTATTCTTAATTAAACTTTTTGCTACGGCTGTCGGCTTCATACTCGCTTAAGAAAATATATTAGAGCATTCTCTCTCTCTCTCTCTCTCATAACTAACCCATGTTGCCAACGAGGGCCGCGCCATTCCCTCCCATCCTTGTATTTCTGTTTCACTGTCAACAATTCCCGGATGACAACACTCGCGAGCGGCAGCAACTTGTCACTATGAGCCATTCAGCGGACAGACGTATTGCCTTACATAATATGTTATACTTATTTAATCCCTAACGACCCGATGTGTCACACGGGGATTCCAGAACTGGGCTGAACATGTGTGTTGCTACGCTGCGGCCGTTCCTGCTCGCTGCCGCTTGTACTTTAAATATGTAGTTGTTATGGAGATGAATAGGAGGTGGACACATATATTCCTAACGCTACGGGTGTTCTCGCTGTCACTCAGGGTATTAAATATGTGGTTGTTTATATAAGTATGAATGTTAATATTTTCTATATGTTATAGAAGTTAAAATGTAGGTAAAATGTAATTGTTTGTCTATATAGATATGAATGTTTGTAATCACTCTATGGCTTAAGAGGCAAAATGTAAAATGTATAGTTGTTATTTTATTCTTTTTAACATATTTCCGTCTGTCCTCAAACACACACTCGCTCGGTCGCCCCTACACAAAATTTTCGCCGTCCTAGTGACCACAGATTATTAAAAATGTAATTGTCTATATATGAAATTTATTTTCTTATCTTTTCATTTTTCACAGGGCAGCAATAATATGTACACATGCCCATATTCTCGCTGGCCTTCAAACACACTCACTCACTCACTCACTCACTCGCTCCCACACATAATATTTTCGACCATCACACACAAAATGTTTAAAGTGCAAAAGTATAGAAAACACTCTTTGGTGCCGCCGTGAGCTTAGTAGAACGCGCGCGCTCCGCTCCTATATTTTAAAGCCAAACCCGCAGTCACAAAGTTGAAAATGCAAATATATAGTCACGCCGGCCTTCAGTGGCGAGAGTCCCCCCCGTTTTGGGAGGATCCACCTGGAGCCTGGCAGCCCCGTGCTGTTGATTGGTTTACTGTCAGCATGGCAGTTTTGGATGGATGGGTGCGCTTTCATTGATCATGTATTATGTCATCAAGTAGCTACTGTCAGAGTTGTGTTCCGAGACGTTCAGTCCTCATATAGGTTAGGCTTGGTATGTTGTCAGGCGGCACCCTACGTGGTATGTAACGTTGCAATGAAGCGCGACAAAAACTTCAAGGATGTATTTTACATCTGAAATAAAGAAAACGCAATTATTGGAGCAAGTACGAAAGAGTGAACTGAATTTTGTTGCAGGAGATGGAAGGCTTGAAGGAAGGATGGAAAGGATGAAGAGGATTATGATGTGATTGATGTGCGGTGTTCTGGTTTCAATTGCGGTGCGGGATGAAGGTGTTGGCAGTGCGTATCATTGGTGTAAAGCGACATGACTGGTGTTGAGGGCCGCGAAAAGGGTCGAGTTGAAGTGCACGCGAGATACGAAGATAAAGACGAACCACGACATGTCTTGAATAATTGATCTACTCAGTGTTCAAGTCCATGGATCACTGGCGAGGCGGATCCGATTCTATTACATGATATTCAACGAGCGGCTGATTGGTGAAGAGCTACACGGATCCGGGCTCGGCGACTAACCACACCCCGAAGAAAAAAAGTTAATATCTAGCAAAATAAATCAAGAAAGATAGCATAGTAAGTATTGAAGTAGCTCAAATTATGACAGTACGGGTAGTGTGCACGAAAAGGGGGAAGGGAAGGAGGGGAAGGAGGAGGAGGAGGAGGAAGAGAAAATGAGGGAGAAGAAAAAGAAGAAAAGAAAAAAACAAGAAAACGAAGATAAAGAAGAAGAAAAGAAGTAATAGAAAAGGAGAAAAAAGAAGATCGAAAAGATGAAGAAAAGTAATATGTAAAAGTAAGTAAGAAAAAGTAGAATAAAAAAAAAAACAAAAAAAACAAGAGGAGGAGGCGGAGGAGGAGGAGGAGGTGGAGGGGGAATGAAAGTTAGCAAAGACATCTTACCCAGGTGGTGACTGTCATACTTCCCGTGGCTGCAGACTGGACCGTATTGCTTGGTGCCTGATCGCCTCGCTTTGGCCGCTCTTGTTAGCAAAAAAGAGAGTGCGTGGAGTGAGGCTGGCGTGGAGGTCCGGAATAATAGGCCAGACTCGAGACAGCGATTATTGTGGTTGTGTCGCTTCAGAAGTGGCAATCGCGGAGGTTCTTGATTGGTCCTACACACTGGGCTGGAGATCTGTTGACGGTATGGCTGGAGGTGGAAGTAAAGAGAAGAGGAAATGACCTACGAGTCTTGCTTGCAGTGAAGGAGAGGAAGAAATGAAGTATACGGAGAAGACCTATAATCCCTGTGGTTTTACTCTCGGTAGTAGTGAGCTTGGGGGGAGAAAGGAATGAAGTATAAAGAGAAAATAACCTACGATTCATGTGTTCTTACTCGTCCTTGTAATGAAGTTGAGATGAAGAAATGAAGTTTAGAGGAGAGATAATGGCCTACGATTCCTCAGTTCTAACTCGTCCTCGTAATGAAGTTGAGAAGAAGGAATGAAGTTTAGAGGAGAGAAAATGGCTTACGATTCCTCTGTTCTAACTCGTGCTTGTAATGAAGTTGAGAGGAAGGAATGAAATATAGAAGAGAGAAAATGACCTACGATTCCTCTGTTCTAACTCGTGCTTGTAATGAAGTTGAGAGGAAGGAATGAAATATAGAAGAGAGAAAATGACCTACGATTCCTCTGTTCTAACTCGTCCTTGTAATGAAGTTGAGAGGAAGGAATGAAGTTTAGAGGAGAGAAAATGGCGAACGATTCCTCTGTTCTAACTCGTGCTTGTAATGAAGTTGAGATGAAGGAATGAAGTTTAGAGGAGAGAAAATGGTCAACGATTCCTGTGCTTTATATTTTGCTTTTATTGAAGTTGAGAAGGAAACGAAGGACAACAAGTATACCACTGCAATTTTTACTGTGATGAATGTGGTTTGAGCATCAATTAAGAAATTTTTGGGAAGTTGAAGTAATGAACAATTGTTTTTTTTTATTTACTTCCATATGGAGACATGTTTTTTTCTTTCTTGTCTTGTATAATGAGTGTAATATTGGCGTATCACTGGCAACATTTTCACTAGAAGCTTTATAACAATGATTCAAGTTTTATAACTCTTAATAAAACTTTATTATCCAATTCTTCGTGTGTGTGTGTGTGTGTGTGTGTGTGTGTGTGTGTGTGTGTGTGTGTGTGTGTGTTCCTACTTACTTCTGTTACGTAGAAAGGTCTTTATAATCTTGAGTACATGTGGCCATATAATTGTTGCCTTTAAGGATCATAGTTGTATATTGAACATTTTGAAAGAGAGAAAAAAACTCCCCCCCCCCCCCACACACACACACACACATGCCCACGCAGGTATAACCAGTTAGCAGAAGTGAGCGGACAGGTGAGGCGTGTTATTTTGCCCAGTTATTATATTCAACAATGGATGGGCAAACATAAATCTTCTCAAAAGTAGTTTTCTAACGGTATGGGCGGCTGTTTTTATGAAAGGAAGTAGAAGCCAGAGCCTAAGCCTGAACCAGTTCCCGTGAGCCTGAGCCTGAACCAGTGCCTGAGCCTGAGCCTGAACCAGTTCCCGTGCCAGAGCCTAAGCCTGAACCAGTTCCCGTGCCTGAGCCTGAGCCTGAACCAGTGCCCGTGCCAGAGCCTGAGCCTGAACCAGTGCCCGTGCCAGAGCCTGTGCCTGAACCAGTTCCCGTGACAGAGCCTGTGCCTGACCCAGTGCCTGTGCCAGAGCCTGTGCCTGAACCAGTGCCTGTGCCAGAGTATGAGCCTGAACCAGTCCGTTAAAACACTCTGAGTGGCACACACACACACACACACACACACACACACACACACACACACACACACACACACACACGAAAGACTGAGTCCGCTAAAATACACTGACTGGCACACACACAAACACAGCCTGGCACGGGCACTGGTTCAGGCTCAGGCTCTGGCACGGGCACTGGTTCAGGCTCAGGCTCTGGCACGGGAACTGGTTCAGGTTCAGGGTCTGGCACGGGCACTGGTTCAGGCTCAGGCTCTGGCACGGGCACTGGATCAGGCTCAGGCTCTGGCACGGGCACTGGTTCAGGCTCAGGCTCTGGCACGGGCACTGGTTCAGGCTCAGGCTCTGGCACGGGCACTGGATCAGGCTCAGGCTCTGGCACGGGAACTGGTTCAGGTTCAGGCTCTGGCACGGGCACTGGTTCAGGCTCAGGCTCTAGCACAGGCACTGGTTCAGGCTCAGGCTCTGGCACGGGCACTGGTTCAGGCTCAGGCTCTGGCACGGGCACTGGTTCAGGCTCAGGCTCTGGCACGGGCACTGGTTCAGGCTCAGGCTCTGGCACGGGCACTGGTTCAGGCTCAGGCTCTGGCACGGGCACTGGTTCAGGCTCAGGCTCTGGCACGGGCACTGGTTCAGGCTCAGGCTCTGGCACGGGCACTGGTTCAGGCTCAGGCTCTGGCACGGGCACTGGTTCAGGCTCAGGCTCGTGCACGGGCACTGGTTCAGGCTCAGGCTCTGGCACGGGCACTGGTTCAGGCTCAGGCTCTGGCACGGGCACTGGTTCAGGCTCAGGCTCTGGCACGGGCACTGGTTCAGGCTCAGGCTCGTGCACGGGCACTGGTTCAGGCTCAGGCTCTGGCACGGGCACTGGTTCAGGCTCAGGCTCTGGCACGGGCACTGGTTCAGGCTCAGGCTCTGGCACGGGCACTGGTTCAGGCTCAGGCTCTGGCACGGGCACTGGTTCAGGCTCAGGCTCTGGCACGGGCACTGGTTCAGGCTCAGGCTCTGGCACGGGCACTGGTTCAGGCTCAGGCTCTGGCACGGGCACTGGTTCAGGCTCAGGCTCTAGCACGGGCACTGGTTCAGGCTCAGGCTCTGGCACGGGCACTGGTTCAGGCTCAGGCTCTGGCACGGGCACTGGTTCAGGCTCAGGCTCTGGCACGGGCACTGGTTCAGGCTCAGGCTCTGGCACGGGCACTGGTTCAGGCTCAGGCTCTTGCACGGGCACTGGTTCAGGCTCAGGCTCTTGCACGGGCACTGGTTCAGGCTCAGGCTCTGGCACGGGCACTGGTTCAGGCTCAGGCTCTGGCACGGGCACTGGTTTAGGCTCAGGCTCTGTCACGGGCACTGGTTCAGGCTCAGGCTCCGGCCCGGGCACTGGTACAGGCTCAGGCTCTTGCACGGGCACTGGTTCAGGCTCAGGCTCTGGCACGGGCACTGGTTCAGGCTCAGGCTCTGGCACGGGCACTGGTTCAGGCTCAGGCTCTGGCACGGGCACTGGTTCAGGCTCAGGCTCTGGCACGGGCACTGGTTCAGGCTCAGGCTCTGGCACGGGCACTGGTTCAGGCTCAGGCTCTGGCACGGGCACTGGTTCAGGCTCAGGCTCTGGCACGGGCACTGGTTCAGGCTCAGGCTCTGGCACGGGCACTGGTTCAGGCTCAGGCTCTGGCACGGGCACTGGTTCAGGCTCAGGCTCTGGCACGGGCACTGGTTCAGGCTCTGGCACGGGCACTGGTTCAGGCTCAGGCTCTGGCACGGGCACTGGTTCAGGCTCAGGCTCTGGCACGGGCACTGGTTCAGGCTCAGGCTCTGGCACGGGCACTGGTTCAGGCTCAGGCTCTGGCACGGGCACTGGTTCAGGCTCAGGCTCTGGCACGGGCACTGGTTCAGGCTCAGGCTCTGGCACGGGCACTGGTTCAGGCTCAGGCTCTGGCACGGGCACTGGTTCAGGCTCAGGCTCTGGCACGGGCACTGGTTCAGGCTCAGGCTCTGGCACGGGCACTGGTTCAGGCTCAGGCTCTGGCACGGGCACTGGTTCAGGCTCAGGCTCTGGCACGGGCACTGGTTCAGGCTCAGGCTCTGGCACGGGCACTGGTTCAGGCTCAGGCTCTGGCACGTACACTGGTTCAGGCTCAGGCTCTGGCACGTACACTGGTTCAGGCTCAGGCTCTGGCACGGGCACTGGTTCAGGCTCAGGCTTTGGCACGGGCACTGGTTCAGGCTCAGGCTCTGGCACGGGCACTGGTTCAGGGCGTGTGATTAACAGGCGTGTTGTTTACTGGCGTCTATTTGGCGGGTATTTAATTCAGCATGTCTAGAGGACGATTCCGATGTGAAGGAGGCCTCTTCCGTGAAGGAGTCGCCGGCCAACACCTCTGCTGGGCTAGGGCCGGCAGCCTCCTCCTCTTCGGGCCCCGCGCAAGAGACATCCTCGTCCGCCTCAAGGTTTCGATTGAAAACTCGAGACGCCGCAAACGTTAGCTGGAATATTGGGCCACACAAACACAAGACCGAGTCCGTTAAAACACACTGACACACACACACACACACACACACACACACACACACACACACACACACACACACACACACACACACACACACAACTTAAATTCATAACAAAAACTGGGCCCAAATCCCACATACAGACATAGGTCAAAGTTATGAATAAACAACAACAACAACAACAACAACAACAACAACAACAACATTCAGATATAAGATAATAGGCTACACTGTTTGGCGGGAGGGGAGGGGAGAAAAGGATGGGCCAGCAGGGTCAATCATACTCACTCTGGCCTACTCTAGATTCAAAAGGCAGATTAGTTTAAACGTCGCATTACTATTTATTTACAGTTATGTGGCTAGTTTGGCTTCGGTAGTTCTTGGGGGATAGAGTTAGAAGTGTTGGAAATCCACAGAGTAAAGTCGACGTATTACAAACTTACTCGTAAAGGAAAGGGATATAAAAAAAATCAATATAACCAGCTGACCACGCCTTCAAAAACGGGTTAAAATAGACAAATCGCCCACACTATTGTTAATGAAGACTATGATAAAACAGTACTTTCCTATGCATACAAACCGAGTCATATCTTTCTTTTATATTTAGATTTTTTCGAGCTACATTCTTTCCCTTCAAGGTAAGTCCATAGTTTTAAACGTCTCAGACTGCCGCCCATTGCGACTAT
The DNA here is from genome assembly GCF_024679095.1 of Eriocheir sinensis. Lineage (NCBI taxonomy): Eukaryota > Metazoa > Arthropoda > Malacostraca > Decapoda > Varunidae > Eriocheir > Eriocheir sinensis. The sequence continues at coordinate 373,131 of NW_026112054.1, read as the reverse complement.
TTCCCAAGGCCAGAGAACAGATTAACCGGGTGTTCATGGCTAGCAGTTTCCCAGTTCAAGGTGCAGAATTCGTGTAAAATAATCGCCAGTATCACAAAACAGTCCGCGAAAACACCAGCAACTTCCACGAGAAGCCACAGAGAAGATTAACCGGCTGTTCATTAATTAAGGGTGGGCGAGAACCGACTCTAGAAACGATTCCTTAGATAATAATGCGCAAGAGACTCGATTTTCAACCCTGGGAAATCGATTCCTCTGTATTTCACCCACGCAGTTCCTTTCAGATCCCTCCCCAAGCTCTTGTTCTGTCCTCTTACTCCTCACAGTTCGCCCTCATCCTCACTATATTTTTTTATTCGTATCCCCCTAACACAACATCGCTTATATGTTCTTTCCTCCTTCTACAACTACTATATATTTTATACTACTCTTCCACAGAAGAGAGACATAAGATGGCGGAATTGCTGTGGAAATTCACCATTTTAAGGAAACAATGGAAAGAGGGCGGTGGTGGCGGAGTTCCTTCTTCACTCAATCTTTCACGTCCATCTCAAAACTTACAAGCACTGCAACAACCGCTGTCACCACTTAGTTCATCGATTTTAATATTCCAGCTAACGTTTGCGGCGTCTCAAGTTTTCAATCGAAACCTTGAGGCGGACGAGGATGTTTTGCGCGGGGCCCGAAGAGGAGGAGACTGCCGGCCCTAGCCCAGCAGAGGTGCAGGCCGGCGACACCTTCACGGAAGAGGCCTCCTCCACCTCGGCATCGTCCCCGAGACATTCCGAATTAAATACCCGCCAAATAGACGCCCGTAAACAACACGCCCGTTAATCACACGGCCTGAACCAGTGCCCGTGCCAGAGCCTGAGCCTGAACCACTGCCCGTGCCAGAGCCTGAGCCTGAACCAGTGCCCGTGCCAGAGCCTGGGCCTGAACCAGTGCACGTGCCAGAGCCTGAGCCTGAACCAGTGCCCGTGCCAGAGCCTGAGCCTGAACCAGTGCCCGTGCCAGAGCCTGAGCCTGAACCAGTGCCCGTGCCAGAGCCTGAGCCTGAACCAGTGCCTGTGCCAGAGCCTGAGCCTGAACCAGTGCCCGTGCCAGAGCCTGAGCCTGAACCAGTGCCCGTGCCAGAGCCTGAGCCTGAACCAGTGCCTGTGCCAGAGCCTGAGCCTGAACCAGTGCCCATGCCAGAGCCTGAGCCTGAACCAGTGCCCGTGCCAGAGCCTGAGCCTGAACCAGTGCCCGTGCCAGAGCCTGAGCCTGAACCAGTGCCCGTGCCAGAGCCTGAGCCTGAACCAGTGCCCGTGCCTGAGCCTGAGCCTGAACCAGTGCCCGTGCCAGAGCCTGAGCCTGAACCAGTGCCCGTGCCTGAGCCTGAGCCTGAACCAGTGCCCGTGCCAGAGCCTGAGCCTGAACCAGTGCCTGTGCCTGAGCCTGAGCCTGAACCAGTGCCCGTGCCAGAGCCTGAGCCTGAACCAGTGCCCGTGCCAGAGCCTGAGCCTGAACCAGTGCCCGTGCCTGAGCCTGAGCCTGAACCAGTGCCCGTGCCTGAGCCTGAGCCTGAACCAGTGCCTGTGCCAGAGCCTGAGCCTGAACCAGTGCCCGTGCCTGAGCCTGAGCCTGAACCAGTGCCCGTGCCAGAGCCTGAGCCTGAACCAGTGCCCGTGCCAGAGCCTGAGCCTGAACCAGTGCCTGTGCCAGAGCCTGAGCCTGAACCAGTGCCCGTGCCAGAGCCTGAGCCTGAACCAGTGCCCGTGCCAGAGCCTGAGCCTGAACCAGTGCCTGTGCCAGAGCCTGAGCCTGAACCAGTGCCCGTGCCAGAGCCTGAGCCAGAGTCAGTGCCTGTGCCAGAGCCTGAGCCTGAACCAGTGCCCGTGCCAGAGCCTGAGCCTGAAACAGTGCCAGTGCCAGAGCCTGAGCCTGAACCAGTGCCCGTGCCAGAGCCTGAGCCTGAACCAGTGCCCGTGCCAGAGCCTGAGCCTGAACCAGTGCCTGTGCTAGAGCTTGAGCCTGAACCAGTGCCCGTGCCAGAGCCTGAGCCTGAACCAGTGCCTGTGCTAGAGCTTGAGCCTGAACCGATGCCCTTGCCTGAGCCTGAGCCAGAATAAGTGTCCGTGCCAGAACCTGAGCCTGAACCAGTGCCCGTGCCAGAGCCTGAGCCTGAACCAGTGCCCGTGCCAGAGCCAGAGCCTGAACCAGTGCCCGTGCCAGAGCCTGAGCCTGAACCAGTGCCCGTGCCAATGCCTGAACCATTGCCCGTGCCAGAGCCTGAGCCTGAACCAGTTCCCGTGCCAGAGTCCGTTGAAACACACTGACTGGTACAAACAAACACAAGACTGAGTCCGTAAAAACACACTGACACACAAACACAAACACAAGACTGAGTCTGTTAAAACACACTGACAGGCACACACACAAACACAAGACTGAGTCTGTTAAAACACACTGACACACACACAAACACAAGACTGAGTCTGTTAAAACACACTGACACACACACAAACACAAGACTGAGTTTGTTAAAATACACTGACAGGCACACACACAAACACAAGACTGAGTCTGTTAAAACACTGACACACAAACACAAACACAAGACTGAGTCTGTTAAAACACACTGACAGGCACACACACAAACACAAGACTGAGTCTGTTAAAACACACTGACACACACACAAACACAAGACTGAGTTTGTTAAAATACACTGACAGGCACACACACAAACACAAGACTGAGTCTGTTAAAACACACTGACACACAAACACAAACACAAGACTGAGTCTGTTAAAACACACTGACACACACACAAACACAAGACTGAGTTTGTTAAAACACACTGACAGGCACACACAAACACAAGAATGAGGCTGTTAAAACACACCGACACACAAACACATATACAAAACTGAGTCTGTTAAAACACACTGACACACAAACACAAATACAAGACTGAGTCTGTTAAAACACGCTGACTGGCACACACACACAAACACAAGACTGAGTCTGTTAAAACAGACTGATTGGCACACACACACACACACACACACACACACACACACACACACACACACACACACACGACTGAGTCCGTTAAAACACAATGACTGGCAAACACAAACAAAAGACCGAGTCCCTCAAAACACAGAGACTGACACACACACAAACACAGCCTGAGCCTGAACCAGTGTTCGTGCGAGAGCCTGAGCCTGAACCAGTGTTCGTGCGAGAGCCTGAGCCTGAACCAGTGCCCGTGCCTGAGCCTAAGCCTGAACCAGTGTTCGTGCGAGAGCCTGAGCCTGAACCAGTGCCCGTGCCTGAGCCTGAACCAGTGTCCGTGCCTGAGCCTGAACCAGTGTCCATGCCCGAGCCTGAGCCTGAACCAGTGTCCGTGCCTGAGCCTGAGCCTGTCCCCGTGCCAGTGCCTGAGCCTGAACCAGTGTCCATGCCCGAGCCTGAGGCTGAACCAGCGCCCGTGCCAGAGTCTGAGCCTGAACCAGTGTCCGTGCCTGAGCCTGAGCCTGAACCAGTGCCCGTGCCAGAGCCTGAGCCTGAACCAGCGCCCGTGTCAAAGCCTGAGCCAGAACCAGTGCTTGTGCCGGTGCCAGAGCCTGAGACTGAACCAATGCCCGTGCCAGAGCTTGAGCCTGAACCAGTGCCCGTGCCAGAGCCTGAGCCTGAACCAGTGCCCGTGCCAGAGCCTGAGCCTGAACCAGTGCCCGTGCCTGAGCCTGAGCCTGAACCAGTGCCCGTGCCAGAGCCTGAGCCTGAACCAGTGCCTGTGTCAAAGCCTGAGCCTGAACCAGTGCCCGTGCCAGAACCTGAGCCTGAACCACTGACCCTGCCAGAGCCTGAGCCTGAACCAGTGCCCGTGCCACTGCCTGAATAAGTGCCCCTGCCAGAGCCTGAGCCTGAACCAGTGCCTATGTCAAAGCCTGAGCTTGAACCAGTGCCTGTGTCAAAGCCTGAGCCTGAACCAGTGCCAGTGCCCGTGCCAGAGCCTGAGCCTGAACCAGTGCCCGTGACAGAGTCTGAGCCTGAACCAGAACCCTTGCCAGAGCCTGAGCCTGAACCAGTACCCTTGCCTGAGCCTGCGCCTGAACCAGTAGCCGTGCCAGAGCCTGAGCCTGAACCAGTGCCCGTGCCCGTGCCAGAGCCTGAGCCTGAACCAGTGCCCGTGACAGAGTCTGAGCCGGCACCAGAACCCTTGCCAGAGACTGAGCCTGAACCAAACCCTTGCCTGAGCCTGAGCCTGAACCAGTAGCCGTGCCAGAGCATGAGCCTGAACCAGTCCCTGTGCCTGAGCCTGAACCTGAACCATTGCACGTGCCAGAGCCTGAGCCTAAACAAGCGCCCGTGCCAGAGCCTGAACAAGTGCCCGTGCCTGAGCCTGAGCCTGAGCCAGTGCCCGTGCCAGAGCCTGAGCGTGAACCAGTGCCCGTGCCTAGGGCTGAGCCTGAACAAGTGCCCGTGCCAGAGCCTTAGGCTGAAGACTCTGCCCGTACCTGAGTCTGACCCTGAACCAATGCCTGTGTCAGAGCCTGAGCCTGTACCAGTGCCCATGCCAGAGCCTCAGCCTGAACCAGTGCCCGTGCCTGAGTCTGAGCCTGAACGAGTGCCGTGCCTGAGCCTGAGCCTGAACCAGTGCCCGTGCCAGAACCTGAGCCTGAACCAGTGCCCGTGTCTGAGCCTGAGCCTGAACCAGTGCCCATGCCAGAACCTGAGCCATAACCAGTGCCCGTGTCTGAGCCTGAGCCTGAATCAGTGCCTGTGCCAGAGCCTGAGCCTGAACCAGTGCCCATGCCAGAACCATGACCCTGCACTTGCAACTTTTCCACAACATAAGAAAAAATACATTAATCAGAAAGTGGCGCAATTCCGCTGTAAAGGGTTATGACCATGGAGGTATTATGGGAGGAGCCGCCATGACGTCACGAACGCGAAGCCAACGCGCTATTGGTCCGCTGTCTCCCACCCCCTTTAGACTCAAAACATATATCAGCTGATCCAGTGGACGCATTGAAAGTGCATACAATCCCTGCCTTTTCTGAGTGTAGGTAGGAACAACCCCTCACGTAACTATTGCTTAATGACACTTTCATAAGCAGGTCTGGTGAGAGGGATTTAGGGGTCTTAGTGAGCTCTGATCTCCGTCCAAGAGCACAGTGTAGTCAAGCTAGAAATCGAGCAAATAGGGTACTGGGATTTATTTCTGGGAGCGTAAGCAACAGAAGCCTCGAAGTCTTCTTCAAAGTATATTTAGTATTAGTTAGACCTCATCTTGACAATGCGGTTCAGTTCTGGTCACCTTACTATAGAATGGATATCAAAATGTTAGAATTGGTGCAGAGGAGGATGACTAAGATGATTCAGGGGCTGAGAAACTTGCCATACAAGGAAAGATTCAAACTGTCAAACTTGCATTCTCTAGAAAGGCGAAAGGTGCGTGGAGACATGATCGAGGTTTATAAATGGATGAAGGGCTTTAATAAGGGAGACATTCATAAGGTTTTGTTGGTAAGAGAACTGGTAGGACACGAAGTAATGGGTTTAAACTGGATACATTCAGATTCAACAGGGACAGAGGCAAAAATTGGTTTACTAACAGAGTGGTGGATGAGTGGAATAGGCTTAGCAGTCATGTGGTGAGTGCCAATACAATTGTCACATTAAAAAATAGATTAGATAAATTCATGGACAGCGATATTAGGTGGGGTTAGATACACGGGAGCTTTGGTTCAAAGGAGCTGCCTTGTACAGGCCTACCGGCTTCTTTGCAGACTCCTACGTTCTTATGTTCATATGGCTGTACGAAAAGGGAGCGTAGTGGTTCTACATCATTTCACAGGTGAGTTGAGAACTGTATAACCAGATAGGGCTACATATGATAGAAATCTGCAGTTCTGTTGTACACTGACATTGAGGTTACCAGGCGGCTGCCAGGGTACCTGTCCTCGACCCGGGCTGAGCTGTATGCCATACTTGAGGCTCTCCACACTGTCGCAGCTTTCCGCAAAGATGTTTACTTGTCTGTCGATAGCCAGGATGCATTACATGAACTTGTGTCCTCCTCCCCTACAGACTGTGATCTTGTAACTAAGTGCCTGACTGCCCCCCGTGCCCTTGAGGCCGCAGGTGCCACGGTGCCCTCCCATGTGGGCAGCCAGCACAATGAAAAGACAGACTGCCTTGGTCGACGTGCCCTTCAGGATGACACAGTGGACCCTGGCACTGACTATACGCTTAGTTATGTTAAGAATATAATTAGGATTATTTCCATAATAACATTGCTACCCAACTCAGACACTGCTGTGACAATGGCAGCACCAGCAGCCTCCATTATGCAAGTGTCTCCCACCACTGTGTTTACCCCTATGGGCGACAGTGCACCTCGCGATGTGGTAGGAATGCGCCTTAGGCTAGGCTATAGGTACTACTGGGTGGTTAGTATCTCCCTTGTGCCTTCTGCACTCAGGCCGAGGGGCCACACACTGCAACACTATGTCATGGAATGCCGCGGCCCTTTCATTGCTTTTTTTTTTAGCCAAGAGACTGCCTTGACCTTAAGGCTGGGATCACACGAGCCACTTTTAGTGGTCAGTGGCCACCACAAAAAATGGTCACTACGAAAAATGGTGGGTAGGTGCAACATTCACACGAGCCACTCGGTGGCAGCCACTAATGAGGTCAGCACGTGGCGTTATGGATCTCGTAGACGCAGCAGCTGTCTGTGCTCTCTTGGTAAAAAGCGCTGAAGAAAGTACTGCCATGGGTTCACCCCATATATACTTAGCAACAGACTACTGCGTGTAGCATTCCACACATCATTTACAAAGCTAAAAGAACACGATATTTTTTTTACGACTTCAGGAGGTCACAGGATATGTTTAATCATCTTATGACAATAACTGGTCCACGTATAACACGGCAGGACATCAACACGAGGAATTGTGACCCAGTAGAAGAGAGACTTGCGGCAATTTTAATATAAGACTGAACATGAAGAATATTAAGTCACATTAAATGTAGTTTATTGACAATTCAGCAGTCCTTGCGGTTACCTAACTGTGAGGGCAACTCCCAACTTAGCGGGCGAACGACCGGGGCACTCCTGCCGCCCGCCCGCATCTTGCCGTTCGAAGCGGTTCAACTACCGAGGCGCAGCGAACCACCTGCTTCACTCCCGCTGCTGTTCGCCTGACGCCGTTCGGACGCCCGGTCGACTGAATCACCGAGGCTTCTCAACCCGCTATGGAGGCAACTTGTGGCCGCCAGCGCCTTCCGCATCAGACAGCGACCGAGCCTCGCCCTGAACACTTGCTTTTACTAAAGCTCCAGCCCTGGTCTCACTCGGCTAACTCAGATACCGTGGGCTCGTTCTGGGTGCCTTACCTCCCTCTCCACGCCCTGACTCCCCGTTACTGCTGTGAACCTGACGCCCTTTTTTCTCCTGCGCCTCCTCGTCCACAACGTCTACATCACTTCAAGGACGAAGCTGTGCTGCTCGTCATTGCCACTCTGGACGAGACGCCCAGAAGAGGAAGAGGCCAGTAACGGGTCATTGCTGAGTCCGGCGTGCTGAAGCCTTCGTGTTGGAGACTTCAGATTGTAAGGCCTGTTTTGGGGTTTTCACTGTACTTAAAGTAAACTGGTGTTCAACCATTTATCTTGTTGTTTGTTATCCTTCCGATTACAGCACCCAACATTGGATCTTGACATGTGGCGACCTCGCCAGGATTGGGTCAACTGCTAATCAGGAAGGGTTGGCTTGTTTAGTCGCCTTTACGCGCCACTTGCTGTCTGCGCCCCTGAAGTGAGTGTTTAATCCTTCACCGTTCTTTTGGGCTGTTGTACGCCCACGGTGGGATTTGTTGGTGCTGCCATAGCCCTTTTTCAGCCCTTGTGTTGTTCTTTATCACCCAATCACTGTTTGAGTATTGGGGTTGGTTTCACGCCCTTAGTACCCTTTTGCAGGGCTTTTTCCTACTTTTTCTTTTTTTCCTTTGTGTCTTGACTTCACGTTTGTTTTGGTTCTGTGTTACATTTTCTTGGTCTGTTTTTGTTGTTGGGTCTTATTGGTGTCATTACCTGTTGGGTTTACTTTTTTGCTTTGTTGTCCATATTAACCATGTCCAGCTTTGAGGTGTTTAAAGCTCAGGCTGTAGCCTTGGGGCTGGAGGGTGAGGATCTCGGTCGGAGAAGAGAAGCCCTCGCCGAGAGAAAGCGTCTCCTCGCCGAGAGAGAGGAAAAGTCTCCTCGCCGAGAGAGAGGGAAAGGCCCCTCGCCGAGAGAGAGGAAAGCGTCTCCTCGCCGAGAGAGAGGAAAAGCGTCTCGCCGAGAGAGAGAAAGGCCTCGCCGAGAGAAAAGCGTCTCCTCGCCGAGAGAGGAAAAGCGTCTCCTGCCGAGAGAGAGGGAAAAGGTCCTCGCCGAGAGAGAGGAAAGGCCCCTCGCCGAGAGAGAGGAAAAGGCCCCTCGCCGAGAGAGAGGAAGGTCTCCCCTCGCCGAGAGAGAGGAAAGCGTCTCCTCGCCGAGAGAGAGGAAAGCGTCTCGCCGAGAGAGAGGAAAGGCCTCGCCGAGAGAGAGGAAAGCGTCTCCTCGCTGAGAGAGGAAAAGCGTCTCTCGCCGAGAGAGAGGAAAAGGCCCTCGCCGAGAGAGGAAAGCGTCTCCGCCGAGAGAGAGGAAAGCGTCCTCGCTGAGAGAGGAAAGGTCTCCTCGCCGAGAGAGAGGAAAAGGCCCTCGCCGAGAGAGAGAAAAGCGTCTCCTCGCTGAGAGAGAGGAAAAGCGTCTCTCGCTGAGAGAGAGGAAAGGCCCCTGCCGAGAGAGAGGAAAAGCGTCTCCTCGCCGAGAGAGAGGGATAGCGTCTCCTCGCCGAGGGAGAGGAAAAGCGTCCTCGCCGAGAGAGGAAAGCGGCCCTCGCCGAGAGAGAGGAAAGCGTCCTCGCCGAGAGAGAGGAAAAGGTCTCCTCGCCGAGAGAGAGGAAAGCCCCTCGCCGAGAGAGAGGAAAAGCGTCTCCCTGCCGAGAGAGAGGACACGCGTCTCCTCGCCGAGAGAGAGGAAAAGCGTCTCCTCGCCGAGAGAGAGGAAAGGTCTCCTGCCGAGAGAGAGGGAAAGGTCTCCTCGCCGAGAGAGAGAGGAGCGTCTCCTCGCCGAGAGAGAGGAAAAGGCCCCTCGCCGAGAGAGAGGAAAAGGCCCCTCGCCGAGAGAGAGGGAAAGGTCTCCTCGCCGAGAGAGAGAAAAGCGTCTCGCCGAGAGAGAGAGGAAAAGGCCCCTCGCCGAGAGAGAGGAAAGCGTCTCCTCGCTGAGAGAGAGGAAAAGCCCCTCGCCGAGAGAGGAAAGCGTCTCGCCGAGAGAGGGAGGCGTCTCCTCGCCGAGAGAGAGGAAAGGCCCCCGAGAGAGAGAGGAAAAGGTCTCTCGCCGAGAGAGAGGAAAAGGCCTCTCGCCGAGAGAGAGGAAAAGCGTCTCCTCGCCGAGAGAGAGGAAAGCGTCCCTCGCCGAGAGAGAGGAACAGCGTCTCCTCCCCGAGAGAGAGGAAAAGCGTCTCCTCGCCGAGAGAGAGGAAAGCGCCCTCGCCGAGAGAGAGGAAAGGTTCCCTCGCTGAGAGAGAGGGAAAGCGTCTCTCTGCCGAGAGAGAGGAAAAGGTCTCCTCGCTGAGAGAGAGGAAAGCGTCCTGCCGAGAGAGAGGAAAAGGCCCTCGCCGAGAGAGAAAAGCGTCTCGCCGAGAGAGAGAAAGGTTCTCGCCGAGAGAGGAAAAGGCCCCTCGCCGAGAGAGAGGAAAAGCGTCTCCTCGCTGAGAGAGAGGAAAAGCGTCTCCTGCCGAGAGAGAGAGAAAGGTCTCCTCGCCGAGAGAGAGGAAAGCGTCTCCTCGCTGAGAGAGAGGAAAAGGCCCTCGCTGAGAGAGAGGAAAGCGTCTCTCGCCGAGAGAGAGGAAAAGGCCCCTCGCTGAGAGAGAGGAAAAGGTCTCCTCGCCGAGAGAGAGAAAGCGTCCTCGCCGAGAGAGAGGAAAAGGCCCTCGCCGAGAGAGAGAGAAAAGCGTCTCTCGCCGAGAGAGGAAGTGCCCTCGCCGAGAGAGAGGAAAGGCCCTCGCCGAGAGAGAGGGAAAAGCCCTCGCTGAGAGAGAGGAAAAGCGTCTCTCGCTGAGAGAGAGGAAAAGGTCTCCTCGCTGAGAGAGAGGAAAAGCGTCTCTCGCTGAGAGAGAGGAAAAGGCCCTCGCTGAGAGAGGTAGGTGCCTCGCTGAGAGAGAGGAAAAGGCCCCTGGCTGAGAGAGAGAGGAAAGGCCCCTGCCGAGAGAGAGGAAAGCGTCTCCTCGCCGAGAGAGGAAAAGGCCGCCGAGAGAGGAAAGGCTCCTCGCCGAGAGAGAGGAAAAGGTCTCGCTGAGAGAGAGGAAAAGCGTCTCCTCGCTGAGAGAGAGGAAAGGCCCCTCGCCGAGAGAGGAAAGCGTCTCCTCGCCGAGAGAGAGGAAAAGGCCCTCGCTGAGAGAGAGAAAAGCGTCTCGCCGAGAGAGAGGAAAAGCGTCTCCTGCCGAGAGAGAGGAAAAGTCCCCTCGCCGAGAGAGGAAAAGCGCCCTCGCCGAGAGAGAGGAAAGCGCCCTCGCCGAGAGAGAGGAAAAGGTCTCCTCGCCGAGAGAGAGGAAAGGCCCCTCGCCGAGAGAGAGGAAAGGCCCCTCGCCGAGAGAGAGGAAAGCGTCTCCTCGCCGAGAGAGAGGAAAGCGTCTCGCCGAGAGAGAGAAAAAGCGTCTCGCCGAGAGAGGAAAGGCCCCTCGCCGAGAGAGAGGAAAGGCCCTCGCCGAGAGAGAGGAAAAGCCCCTCGCCGAGAGAGAGGAAAGCGTCTCCTCGCCGAGAGAGGGAAAAGCGTCTCCTCGCCGAGAGAGAGGAAAGGTCTCCTCGCCGAGAGAGAGGAAAAGGTCCCTGCTGAGAGAGAGGAAAGGCCCTCGCCGAGAGAGAGGAAAAGCGTCCCCTCGCCGAGAGAGAGGAAAAGGCCCCTCGCCGAGAGAGAGGAAAGGCCCTCGCCGAGAGAGAGGAAAGGCCCGCTCGCCGAGAGAGAGGAAAGGCCCCTCGCTGAGAGAGAGGAAAGCGTCTCCTCGCTGAGAGAGAGGAAAGCGTCTCTCGCGAGAGAGGAAAAGCGCCCCTCGCTGAGAGAGGAAAAGGTCCTCGCCGAGAGAGGAAAGGTCTCCTCGCTGAGAGAGAGGAAAGGCCCCTCGCTGAGAGAGAGAAAAGCGTCTCTCGCCGAGAGAGAGGAAAAGCGTCTCGCTGAGAGAGAGGAAAGCGTCTCCTCGCCGAGAGAGGAAAAGGCCCCTCGCCGAGAGAGAGGAAAAGAGATAGGAAAGGTCTCCTGCTGAGAGAGGAAAAGCGTCTCTCGCTGAGAGAGAGGAAAAGGTCTCCTCGCCGAGAGAGAGGAAAGGCCCTCGCTGAGAGAGAGGAAAAGCGTCTCCTCGCTGAGAGAGAGGAAAGGTCTCCTCGCTGAGAGAGAGGAAAGCGTCTCGCTGAGAGAGAGGAAAAGCGTCTCCTCGCTGAGAGAGAGGAAAAGTGCCCCCTCGCCGAGAGAGAGGAAAAGCGTCTCTCGCCGAGAGAGAGGAAAGGCCCCTGCTGAGAGAGAGGAAAAGCGTCTCTCGCCGAGAGAGAGGAAAGGTCTCCCTGCTGAGAGAGAGGAAAAGCGTCTCCTGGCCGAGAGAGAGGAAAAGCGCCCTGCTGAGAGAGGAAAGCTGTCTCCTCGCCGAGAGAGAGGAAAGCGTCTCCCTGCCGAGAGAGAGGAAAAGGCTCCCTCGCCGAGAGAGAGGAAAAAGGCCCTGGCTGAGAGAGGAAAAGGTCTCCTTGCTGAGAGAGAGGAAAGCGTCTCCTGCTGAGAGAGGAAAAGGCCCCTGCTGAGAGAGAGGAAAGCGTCTCCTGCCGAGAGAGAGGAAAAGCGTCTCCCTGCTGAGAGAGAGGAAAAGCGTCTCCCTTGCTGAGAGAGGAAAGCGTCTCCTCGAGAGAGGAAAGGTCTCCTTGCTGAGAGAGAGGAAAGGCTCCCTTGCCGAGAGAGGGAAAGGCCCCTGCTGAGAGAGGGAAAGGTCTCCTCGCTGAGAGAGAAAGCGTCTCCTGCCGAGAGAGAGGAAAGCGTCTCCTCGCCGAGAGAGAGGAAAAGCGTCTCCTGCCGAGAGAGAGGAAAGCCCTTGCCGAGAGAGAGGAAAAGGTCTCCTTGCCGAGAGAGAGGAAAGGTCTCCCTTGCCGAGAGAGGAAAGCGTCTCCCTGCTGAGAGAGAGGAAAAAGTCTCCTGCTGAGAGAGGAAAAGCGTCTCCTGCCGAGAGAGGAGGAAAAGCGTCTCCTTGCCGAGAGAGAGGAAAAGCGTCTCCTGCCGAGAGAGGAAAAGCGTCTCCTGGGGAGAGGAAAGCGGGCTGCTGAGAGAGGAGTTTCAACTTGCCAAGATGCAAGTGGAAAAAAATAGAACTGCCCAGTCGTCGCCCATGGAAAACGGCTTCCTTCCTGCGAGAACGTGGAGGACCGAAATTGCCCACCTACCAAGAGGAGAGGACATCAACAACTACCTCATCCGTTTAGAAAAGGGTGGCTGAACTATTCCGGATCGACAAGGATAGCTACGCTATGAGGTTGGTTGTTCTCACGGCAAGGCCACTGAACTGTATTCTTCCCTGTCAGCTGATATAATCGAAGATTACGTTCTTTTGAAGAAAGCTCTCACGGGCTTTAAAACGGCGGAAAACTACCGTCAAGACTTCAGTCACGCCAGGATAAGAGTTGGGGAAACCACCAGGTTCTCCATCCATCTGACTCGGTTGTTCCAGGCGTGGTTGGAAGCTCTGATGTCCCCTGCACTTACGAAGAGCCCTGGAGTTTATGCCCTGACTGCTTCAACTAATCTCACCCCAGATTTGAGGATTCTTCATCATGAACGCCAATGAAACATCTTCCTGACGCAGTGAGACTTGCTGACGACTGGTCGTCTGCCCGCAATGCCTACCCTAAAGCTTCATCTCCAATTCCTGAGACCTCTAAGGCTGCTTTGCCCACGAAATCTTCAGAATCTCTCCGGGAGCCTCCTCCAAGACCTCTGCCCAGCCCAGTACAGTAACCCTGAGGTGTCACCAATGCGGGGAGGAAGGCCATCTACGTCCGCTGCCCGAAGAATCCCCGCGCCTTCAAAGATGTCGAACCTGCTAAACCATCATATCAGGTGAGTTTTTGCTCTGACAAAAAGTGTCCCGAAGTTTTCTGTTTCGCACTATTAACGGGTCTTGAGCTCCACATCATCAGGATACTGGCTGTTCCTGTGTGATCGTCTCTGAAGACTTGCTACCTGATATAGATGTTGGTTGTCCAAAGGTCTCCCTTGCTGACTACCCAGGACGAGGACAAGTTTCCGTAGTGAGGTGCCACTTGCCGTCCCTACTTCACCGGTTGGACTGAAGTGGTACGAGCTCCTATTGTTTGTTGGGGCCTCATCGGAAACGTGCCTGGGGTAAGGGATCCCATGACCCTGACTCTTCTCAATTCCATCTGATTCTTCCAGAACATCTCACCTTCAAAGTTGCCGCGAGGGACTCTACCTCGTGTTCTGACATCCCCTGCAACCCCTGGACCCCGGATCCCCGACGCCATTACCACTGTGCTGGTAGGTTGAAGAG